>NC_135526.1:7554166-7856250 GCF_051989575.1 Stigmatopora nigra
GAGGCGGCGGCAGCGGTGGAGACGTCACATGACGCTTCTGCAGTGCATCAAGGGAACTGGCCCGACTGTGACTCATCCAATCAGGATGGGGAGGGCAGTGTGATGGAGGGAAGAGGAGGAGGAGGTTGTGGTCTCCTTTTTTTCTTGCCCACCCTCATCCTCTTCAGTGATGTAATACAGGTGACCTCTTCCTCATAGGACGTCATCTTTTCAAGGCCCTTACACAGTTCTTCCATCCAATTTCTACAGATGATTCTCACCTGGGTCATTGCGGAGTTGGAGCCGAGATCATTTAATTTGGGCCATTTGAGCAACTCCAAAAACCACTATTCTGGAGCATGATTTTATAAGAAAAATAGCACCATATTCTAAACTTTTCCCTAAATAGGAAGAAGAAACTTTTTATCTTCGACAGCCGTAATGGCTTGGGTTATCCTATCTTCAGCCGATGCACTAATGCATACTTTGGCTTCATTACATGTCACCTAGCTAAAAATCACGAGCACAAGATCTAATCAACATGCATCTTTGGGCAAGTTTGCTCTTGATTCTCACATTGCTTAACTTTTCAACTTCCTAACTTCTTCAATATACTCAATTGCACAAAGGTATGAGTGTGAGCGTGGATGGTTGTCCAATTGCCCTGCAATTGGCTGGCCACCAATTCAGGGCATCTCCTGCTTCCTCAGCTAGGATAGGCTCTAGCACCCCCCACGACCCCTGTGTGGATAAGCGGTTCAAAAAATGAAAGAATAGACCTACGTACATTGCATACATGTATCCGATGCTGTGTGTGTGTGTGTGTGTGTGTGTGTGTGTGTGTGTGTGTGTGTGTGTGTGTGTGCACTCTCATTGCCAATCATCAGACCCCAGTTGTCTCTGCCTCCACCTTGTATGAGTCAGAGCTGCAGTACAGTGAGGGAGGGGCTGAGGTTGTGTATCATACTGTGGCACACATACACACACGCTTGCCAGTGACGAAAGACTTCCGTTCCACAGTTACATTATGTGAAAAAATAAAGACTGTGGAAAAAGGAAAAACAATTAAAATGTTGTGTGTCATGTGTCATAGATATATGGCTTTAACACCCAAATTTATACACGCATGCTGTCACATCCGGCCACCCCACAACTGTGGCCTATAATTGGGTGCTTGGGAAGCAAACTGTCTTGAGATGAGCTAACCAGAGAGAGGAAGACAGAGATGAAGATGCAGCTACTCGGGGAGGAAGTACGTAGTAATAAAAAAAGACGCATATACACAGAGGCACACATTTGATTGACTGTTTCAGTGGCTGACAATGTGGGTGGCCTTGGCAGGCACTGAACGCCACAGTAGACCGCCAAATTAGGAAAAAGTATTCCATCATGCATGTATGTTCTAAACACCAGTATGGTTCTTTTCATGAATGAGTAAGATTTCTTTTTTTTTTTGTGAATGGAGCTGCAGTTGAATGGGCGCTCGTCTAGAAGCAAAAAGTAGGCGTGAGACTGCGCCGCAAATGAATGAGCTAGGATGGACGTAACGCTGCTACGTGGGATGGGGGTGAGGGTGGGCAAAGGAGGGGCTTGAGGATGACTCATTCTCGCTCTCCATTGTCACTCCTGACGCTGCTGCAGTCGATGCTGGTGGGGGTCTTCAGCCCATCTTGCTCCTTGGACTTTTCATGAGGTACTCACTTCATGATGCAGTGAGAACCAATAGATACAATGATGGAGGTTGGCTACCCCAACATTTAATATCATACAGTATTCCCAAATCCCCTAAGGTTAGAATAAATACATAAACGTATATTCAACTGGGCTACTTGCATATATATATATATATATATATATATATATATATATATATATATATATATATATATATATATATATATATATATATATATATATATATATATATATATATATATATATATATATATATATATATATATATATATATATATATATATATATATATATATATATATATATATATATATATATATATATATAATTTTATTTAATTATTTAATTCCAAAAGCATATATTCTTCAAAACAATGTTAATAAAACCTTGCTAGAGCTTTTTTTTCAGTTTTTTCTCATGTGATGTCATTCATAGTCCTTGCAATCTCCTTTTGATTATATTCACCTGATGTGTCCTCAGCAGAACCTTCCCTTTTTGTCACTCCCCTGTTCCTCATTGTATGGTCAACATCTGTCCATTTAAAACTTTTTTGTTTATGTCAAATCAATTCATCGTCAGATCTCTTTATAAATTTGATTTTGCTTCATTAGGTGTTATTTTGTTTATTTTCCCTGAGATCAGTATAAAGTGTTTTTGGCAAAAAGTTTTAAGTTTCTTAAAGACTACTTCCTTGTGTCCACATGCTCTCCTGCAAATGGATCCACCCTCTGCACCACCCTGCACGCCATTGACATGTTGAAGGTAAGTTCTCATCTTTTAAGCCTGTTGATTGTTTCAAGTTTGAACAGTTTCCCTCCTGTTTTTAATAACAGTATCTGTGAGTAAAAGCTGTATTGCTAGGAAAGAAAGCATGGTATAAATGTGTACAAATCTGCAGTGTTTAGTTACTATTTGGAGACTGGAATCCCCCCAGCAGTCCCTGTGTAGTTGGCAATTCTGGAGGTAGGTGAAAGCGATGGCTTAAGAACCACGCGATCCGCTCAAGTGAGAGGGACATGCATTTTGATGACGGAAACGGCCGTGGAAACTGCCTGATGGTGGCGGTGATGGGGTTTGCTTGCTCACGCGTGAAAGCGCTGTTCATTATTATTCCATGGCTTCCTGGTCTAAGTAATGCCTGCACTGGGGCCCTCGCGTGCACTTTCACGCTGGGTTGGAAGAGGCACGGGAAGGAGGGATAAAGGCCTCACAAAGGCGGTCAACGGTTACTGCTGATCAGTACAGTACAGATGACAAAACATTACAGGAAATAGACTTTCCTTATGATGAACGTTTATGGTACTGTAAAAGTCAACTTTTCAAAGGGATGAATTATGGAAGATTTACTTTTTATAAGCTTGTATAGGTACACGCTTGATGGGTGGGGGGCAGGTACTGCAGTTAGTCTTAAAATATGCACATGCCCTAATTGAACTCTTCTGTGAATGGTTTTGGACTGGCCCCAATGCGCACTATAAACTCTTATTTCTGACTTGTGTTTGAACTATTTAGATTGTAATTTCCTTTGCTAACAGCCGTCAAGAGTTCAATTGTGAAGTTTATTTGTGCCACGTGTCTCCGTCTCTATTTACACTGGTGCTGCATATCCAAAGGCAAAACATCTTACATGTGTTAGGTACGTTAGTGGATTTGTTATGGTTTGAATCTGCTTTTCTTTCTCAGGAGAAGGATGCCCCTTTTGGGGATATGACTTCAAATGCAATCAAGATGGTTTAAAAATTTGAAATTATACTCTAACTCTAACTATCATGATATTGGCTCAAATTAGTTTTAAACTGTTTAATGATTAATTAATTATTGGACATGTGTCCCTTATGAAATAGATATAATACAAAAAGGAACACATGTATCACAAATGATAGAAAAGAAAGTTGGTTTCTCTTTAACACAAAATCATTTTGTGCTAAAACTGACCAGTCATTTAAAAAGTTTGTCAATAGTCAAGTTTGCAATCGATATTTGTTACATTTGTTACAAAGCTTCAAACCCACAACATTTTGCCAACAGTCCGACTATGATTAAATTGAATTGCATGAGTGAGTCAAATGTTTATGGACAAATAGAGATTTTATATGTTTTTATAGTTACGTGGCAGGCACTATTTTTTTTTAAACTGCCAAAAAAAGCCAATTACTTTTCCAGTTTTGCAATCTATTTATATAGCTCTATTATGTCAGGTAGTCTGCGTAAAGATAGCGACCGACAAACAATTTTTAATTGCTGTGGGCCAACATACTGGCAGATGTGACAGGAACAGCAAGTCATTGTGAAACGTTGACCAGAGGAAGCGTAGACGAGAGGTAATGAAGGTGTAATTTGCTAACCATCTGCGAGGTGCTTCGCTGCCCCCGGGGGCTTCCTCCTCCTCCTCTCCGGAACTCCTCCTCCTCCTCCGCAGGGGCACAGGTGTTGGTGAGAGGATGAGGAGGAAGTGTAGGAGGTGGTGAGCGCTGTAAAACAATCGGAAGGGAAAGAAAGACGCTTCAGCAAATCGCAGGTAATCTACGGTCACAGCTGACATCATGTCGGAGAAGTTTTTTGTTGTTGTAAATAGTCGGAACTTGAATAAACTCTCACCAATATTAGCACATGTAAGCAAAGGCAGGCTTTGTTATCCTGTTTCATTGCTCTGAGGGCCATTATTTGTTTTTGTTTTTTTCATATTCCAACGCATCACATGATAATGGCAGCAAGTGTCGCCAACAACTGTTTTCCATTGAGGGATACGCCCTCTGCTCTTTGACGCCATTGGTTTCCATAACAGTTACATAATATATTTTCAACTATTTCACTAGTGTGTGCAATTACACATGATTGGGACTATGTTAAAGAGATTTGTACATTTTCTCTAAAGTAATATTTTTATGTTGCATTGATGAGGGCTTCAATTTTGAAATTGTCTTCTGAATTGGCTGCCTTTGGACCATTTTCTAATGTGTCCTGTTTAGCAATACTTGGAATATCTGACACATCCCATTAAAAACAAATCCAATGTGATCAAACTTATTCAGAGTAATGTCCCCCTGTTTGTATCCTCCTTGGGACAATACCTGTGACCTCCGTGTCACCCTGTAAACTCCCCACGTCTCCTTGAACATGCAAGGCCAGTGGAAGTGTCTTGGCCCCCCCCCCCCTCTCTTCCTGCGTCTGCTTTGAAGCGCTCCAGTCAGCCATGTTGTGCCAACTGCTTCTCTCTGATGGTCACATAATGGCTTTAAGACTCCCGGCCTTCCTTCATAATGACCTACTGTTTTTGCTATTGTCCTGTCTTGACGTGGGCGGCTTTTGGGGCATAAATATAAACACAAATAATTGCAAAGAGTAATATAGACAGGCAACAGGGTGGAATAAAATAACATGGAGATCATTATTCAAATCTTGTGAATGTTTTTTTTCTTCTATAGATGAAATATCCATGACGTCAACCATCTGGTGGTATTTGTTGCTTAGCCTTTTGACGAACCGATTACATTTTAGTCTTCTTAGTTGCTGGCTTGTTGGCTGTGGAATGCAGCAGGTGATTTGGAATCTAAATAGGCTTTGCTGGTCAGGGTGTGCATGGATCTGGTGTGCATTTTTGTTCACATGTTTGAAGCCCGTCCGGCATTTATTCTTTCTTTCCTCCACAGTCCTCGAGATTTTGCTTATTTTGCATTCCTTACCGGCCATGCTTATTTGCAATTCTCCAACCTGTGTGAGATTGAACTGATTGAAAAATGAACCTAATGTTAGTAAATGAAGGCTGTAAAATTTCCTCCATTTTTTGGTGTTGTGGAATTGGCCACCTTGTAGCTAACCACAACTGATATATTGATAATATGCGATATATCGTTCATTTTTTATTCAGTTTTGGGCTTACTTTTGAAATGGGTTACAGTATGGATATACGACTGGAGGTGAGTTTCCCAGCTTGTACGTCGAGCAAAGTTTTCATGCACCAGTTGGACATAGATCCACGGGATCATTAGGTAAACAAAATGGGGCAGCGGAAGCAAGGGAACACGCTATCAGCAGGTTATCAGGAGGGATGTTGACTCTTGTCTCTTATCACTTTCATGAGTGGAGTTCATGTAAGCTTTGTGTGTGTGTGTGTGTGTGTGTGTGTGTTACAGAGTTTGCTACACACTCTTTCACCTCATGATTATCGTGGGAGTATTTGTGTGGTCTCAACAGTATCTGTATTTCTTTTTCAGAAAGTACTGTAACTGTATATATTTCTGAATGGGCGTGTTTGTGAGCTCTACTAAGGCCGAGCATCTGCTGAGAATGATAAACCGCCGCGGGAATTTTAGGCCACATTTTCCTCTTTGTTTCAGTCACGCGGCTAAACCTTATCCCCCTCTAATTTGTTATTTCAGGCACCTACATTTATCATGTAATCATAAGGATGTAATTTAATGGTATTAGGCTTGTTAAGAAAGATTCAGGAATATTCTAAAAATATTTAATTGTTTTTTTTAAATAGTTGAAAGAGTAAAATCAAGCAAAAACCTATGGCAATAATATGTTAATATCTCCAATAAAGTCCACAAAAATAATTTCAATATCAGAATAATTGAATATGTTGTGGTGAAGAAATCAAAACAGCTGTAAAATGTAAAAAAAAAATCACAGTTGTTATTTAAATATTTTTAGGTGAATGTTAATCACGATGCGTAGCTTGCTTATTTGTTTTGTAACATGTCCTATCCGGATCTGGGCTGTTCATTGGAGGATATTCTTTATGTCCAATTTCCGTCATAGGAACTGTGTTAACTTTTCCCAGGACAGTTGCTTATCAGTATGCCCCACTGGAACCAAACTGCGGTAAACTATTCTATCAACAAGATAGGTTCATCCATCATGAACTCTAATGATGTTTAATGTGTAGAGTTCATCCGTTGACCTAACCTGGAGTTCCAAAGACTTAAAACTTTTTTTTTTTTTTTTACTGACCTCTTTCAATTCTGCACTCTCTTCTTTCCTTCTTCCTGCATTCACCCTCTACGTTAAATGAGAACCAGACGTTCAGCAGACCTAATCAAGATGTCCTGAGCTTGAATGAGCCTTATTATGGGATGGGTAAACAGAGAGTTCCGATGTTGCCGGGGGGAATAAAATCCCAGAACAAACCAGGGTTGATTGAGAGAAAAGATTACTGACTTTGCACAATGAAGGTTTTAGTTCACACAGCAGGAATGGACTTCTTTTTGGGTTGAGATATATTTCATATAGCATTTTAATCATTTAAATCAATGATAATGGTAAAATACCACTAATATAGAATGCAAAAAAAGTCAATCTGCAAACTGGATGCTAAAACTACATACTAAAAGGCTTTAAAAGTGTCACTTCAGTGCTTGTCATTTACATACAATAGCTCGTTTCAACAATTTCCTCTCAAAAGTTGAAGCTGTTTTATGCATGTGTTCTTCTCTTTTGCTTTCCTGCTACACTCCTGTTTTTCATTTGGAGTCCCGCACCAACAGAGAGGAAGGAGGTGGGATGCAAAGTGCGCAACGCTCTCAGTATTTATAGGTTGGCGTTCTGACCAAAATGATTGGTGTCCCGTGGAATAACTTCCTCTGGTCTCACCGCTAAATAACAGGAAGTCTTCAATTGTATGCATTTATTAATCCAAACACATGCTTGTCAAAATAAGCTCCTGCATACACCCACTTTGCATGTGTAGTCAAAAAGGAGCCTTTAGATTAAACTTTTAAGAGCCACAGAATAAATAAGAACAATGTGTCTATACCTATTCCTTAAAAAAACTCTTTGCTGACTACTTGTGTCGGGAAAAAGCAATAAAAAAATTCTTAAATGCTGCTTTTGAGAAGATTTGTTTCCAAATGCAATGAGCTTTTTGACCAGTTTGGCAACTGCCATTTTATCTTTTCGCTTTTTTGGGGTGGGAATTTATGTTAACCTGCAATCGAGGATGCTGTCTCGTGGACTGACCTTAGCAAGCCTTTCAATAGGAGGTGGGGGGGGGGGGGGCAAGTACGGTAGGTCAAAGGTCAGATCGTGTTAATAGGTGACGTGGGAGGTCTTTTCTGCTTGGTTGACCACCATTGCCACGTACACGTATACACATAAGGCCAGGCAGGTAAGTCTTAGTAGATTAAGTAAACCAAAAATGGTGAAAATGAACTACTATTCAGTCGGATAATAGTAGAATGGAAATAAATAGTTGGGTCTGTTGATGATGTTTAAACAGTCAAAGGTTAGATTTGTCCAAACCATAATGTTGTTAACTCATGCTTAATTATTATAATATCTGTAGGTGGACGATAAATATTTGCTGTTGCTTGTCACAAAGTGTGTTCAAATGAGTTCGATGCCTTTCATTTGCCGCGGAAAAATCGTTGAGATTTGCTCTTGGATGATTCCGACTTTGAAGGGCAGTACAGTGTGCGTGTATATGCCTCTTTCCGTACTTTAGATGTGGTCTCAATGACACGGTGGCACATATATTCAGAATGAACACCGTTAAACCATCTCGCCTGCCACCCACTAGGTGAGACCGCATTCAGTTATACTTAGCGCAAGGTCGGTTCTGTACCTCCGCTGTATTAGAACCAGTCCTTGAAATGCATGGACCCTAAAATGCCTCTGCATATTTTGCTAGGGTTCTAGTTACCCCACTCAGGTGAGTGCATTTTCTGTGTGTGTGTATGTGTGTGTGTGAGGATTTGCCTAGGGTTGCGTAATCACCATGTGCCTGGAGCCGGCAGCTCGTTAACCTGCCTTCCTTCCTGCTGTCACCTCAAACTAAATAAACACACAGGCTATCTGCACTGCGTGCACACGTGCGTGCACACATGCCTAAATACCGTGCTCACATTCCCATTTGGACATATTTCCTCTTTACATGTCTTGCCTTCTTTGCTCAAAACAAAGGTTGATTGACAGCTCTTTTCCCTCCCCCCCACTCGGACATGCACAGATCGGATGTACAGGAAAGCCAATGAAGATACCCAAAGTCAAATAGGATGCAAGAATGCTAGCATTTTGTACGCAAAATGTCCTCTTCATGAAAATAGAACACAAAAACGAGCGCCGATGTTGAAATTTTGTTTACGCTTTGGGGAGGATGTTACTCTTGGGTTGGGATGCAACATATCATTGAGGAATTCCACCTCCCTGTAAGTGGAAAACAATTTTGGTAGGGCTCTTCAGATTTTGCCACAGACTCCGTTCCGTGTATTACCTCGTAAATCTGTTCAATTGGATGTGATGTTTTGATGCAAAACTTGGTGTGTTTGGATGCTTTTCAGTGGAAAAAAAGCCCTCTGTAAATGATGCCAACAAAGTTGCAGCATTTGACTTCATTCCTCTTCATTTAGTCATTGTTTGACAAAACTGACCAAACGTTCTTGCAATGCTTTGCACTCCAATTTGTATTTATTTGTATTTGTTTTCATTGAGAATGGAAGTTGTTTACATTTAAGCAGAATGTTTGTATATGTTCAAAATGGATATATGGATGTATAATCTCTGTGTTAACAAAATTTTAAACAATTACACTGAAAAAAAGGTGAAATACATCAAGACACATTGAATACAAAACAAAAAATAATTGAACATGAAATCATTTAATGATAAAAAGTATACTTTGTATACTACAAAATGTAAACACGCAAGCGTAGTATTTCACTTTCTGTGTCTTGTAGCCTTTTAACTGTGCCTAATACCCACTTTTGTAACCTAACCCTTCCAATCCTGAACACATAAAACCACATGTAACACAGCCACATGAAGCGCTTTTTACTTTGATAAAAATAACTAACACAACCCCCCATTTCTACGCATTCTTTCTTAACTTTGCAGCCAGGACTTCCACATTCATCATGTGTGCTCAGCTGGTGCACTTTTAAATAACTTTTTCTCCTAAGCTTTAAAAAGTCAAGTAGGGGGAGTAGGAGCAGAGGCATTAATAAACAAAGAAATAAATAACATTTATTGCCAGTCAGACATGACAGTTGGTTTATGGGCCGCCTGTAAACTGGAAGAGCCAGCTTTAGAATTTACATAATTACTTCCTGGTGTAAATTACTCAAACGACCCCCGCTTCCCCGCGACCACCTCGTATGCCCCAAACTCAACTTACACCCTTACTAGGTTACATGATTATCATCACTACAGAATGAGAAGACACTTTTTGTAGCAAAATGTTTAAGGCAAAATTTCTGACTTATTATTATTGTTTTTTATTTAAAAAAAAAAAAGTTGTCTACATATACTCTTAAAATCATCGTCTGCACGTTTACATTACATTTCCACGCCTAACTTGAAATAACATTTAGTCAAGAATCATTTTCCCAAATACCATGTTTCCCTTAATTACTTTTCTCGTAGCCTGGTTGCGGTTTGGACGTCGTCGGTTGACATCCGCTTTGGTTTGTGGATGCTGATTTGGCCCGGACGCCGCTTGTTTCGGCAACCATTTCCTCTTTGGTTCTTTACTCTTTGGCATAGCTGTGATGTGTGGTTTTGTCTGTGAGGTCCGCCAAAGTATTGAAAAATGTGATTGAAGAAGGACGGAGTAAGAAATAATGAATGTTGTTGTTGTTTACAAAATAAGTTCAGTTATATCTTCTACTTGGAAGACTTTGTTGAAAGTCATTTACTCAAAATGGCAATCTGCATATCCTGTCAATTCCATTTTATTTATGAAGACCTCCTGCATACCAGTAATCCACTGTGCCGCATCATGACTGATAAGTCCATCTTATTGCTTATTGGTCGATGAAACAGACTTGGAGGCTTGGATTTTCAGTGGTCAGGACGAGGTAAAGTTTTACCAGTTAAATTTTCAATCTACAAAGTGGTAATTTCATGGGAATAAAGAATAATAACAAACACAACATTCATTGATTTCCCCGTATTGCTTATCCCCACAAGGGTTGCGGTGGGGTGCTGGATCCTATCCCAGTCATAATACACAAATAGAAGCAATAGAAAAGCTTTGATGTAATACTTGTCTATTTATTTTTATCTCATGTGATCTCCTTTTGATAGCCACAGTACTCCTCCGTGTCGTTTCCAAGGCAATGCATGTCTCATGTTTATCAGGCCTGTAAAAGAAAGGGACACAAGTGTCTTGTTTCTTTTTTTTTTTTTTAAACTTCTAATTTTATTCTCAGTTTTAATCTGATGGAGTGATCTCAAAGAAAAGATGTCACTTGGTGTTACGTACTTTTGAGTTGAAGCCTGAAGAATGAATATGAATGTGTATCTGAGTAGAAAAAGAACAGGGCCTCTAATGTGTTCCGTTGGTCCCAATAGAGACAGGAAGTCGGGCATGTCATTGTGCTTGGAGGGACAGAGGGGTCTTTGTTTGGAGCGAGGTCGCTGAGCAGGTGCCTCAGTCTAGCGCTCTCGCTCGTTCCTATCCATCTGTCTTCTCTGGTATATTACAGATTTAGCATATAAACCTACATTGAAAGAAAATGGTCACTTTTGTGTCTGATTCATTACCAGCATATGAAATAAGGCCCAGCTATTCCAACAATAACCACTCATTTTTCTAAATTGATTTGTTGCACAATTTAAAAATGATGTGTCTCACAATAGACGTGAATGTGGCCATCAAATTACCATGTTAACAGTGAGGGATACTGTAACTCTTGTGTCGTGAAAAGCCTTAAGAGTGACACGTGACCTACGGGAACTGAGGTCACCTGACAGGAAGAGAAAAGGTCAGCCCACGGGAGCCGACACTGGCGGCTGCGCTAAAAAGAAAACATTGAACCACAGTGGCACATGCCCTGAACGTGCACATGGTAACGCACGCACGCTCTGGCGTATCTGCGGGAACGTGACTTGACCTATACTCCCTGCTCGCCTATAGGCTGGCCAGTGTCAGAGATGGCGACGTTGTTGTGTGTGCGTGCCGCGGGTAGCCATGGCGATGTTCCTTGTTGCTCATGATATTGACTAAACAGATGTATGTTAACAGGAGGGGGGTTGGACAGTTCAATACTAGCCAAGAAGATGTTACCATGTGAAAAATTATCAAAGCAAAACTCCCCCACTCCTCATTGAAGGGCCATGTCGGACCAGTCCGCCGCAATAGCACTGTTCTCAAACGTGAGTCGCTGTCAACATCCATATTGTGTTCAGGCCCTGTTGTTTATAGCACCATGAAAGAGTGTATAGGTATGTGTACATATCCGTTCACATCAAGCGTTTCCAGCCGGATGTGCAACACGGATATATTTACCTCTCTTCATACCATCTGTCTATCTTTAAAACTGGAAAAAGTGACATGAAGAGAGACATTTACCAGGGATGCTGCCCTCTATTTCTTTAAAAGAGCACTTGGCATTTTACCAACTTGTTCTATATGGTCTACATGGTAAAATATCTTATTATTAGTCATTTAATGACGACAATAGTGACACAAGACAATAATGAAGAGAACTGGTTATACTGAGTATATTCTGTTATTATCATTTTAGTCATATCTAGTGTCTCATGGGTTTTGTCCCATTTTTAAATGTTTTTAGGTTTGTTTTATTTTTCTTACATTCTTTATTCAGGCTTTTGTCCAAAGTAAAGCATTTTAGGTCAAAATGCAAACACGGAAAGGATGGAGATTCAAACCTAGGACCTTTGCCCTGTGAAGTAGATGAAGAAATATTTGTCCAATATTAGATAGAAAAGAAGAACAAGGTAAATCAACAACCTGGAACAGATTGTATTCCATTTTGGATTATTGCAAAGGCACAAGTAACTGAAAAATGCAAATGTCCTTATTGTGGAAGGCCATTTTCACCTTGTGAAATTCCAATTTTTAGGGTTCCCCATTTGTCATGCCTAATGTTCCAGGCCTTGTTTTTTTTAGCACAGCTGTAGCAAGTGTGAGTCAGATGCACAGAAGGGAACCCAAACAGCGTTTTGCAATAAAAGTTCTATCATTTTTGTTTGTACAGAGTTCTTCCTGTGTATGTACGGTAAGTGCACCAGGGTGCGTGTGCTTTTCTAGTGTGAAATGTCTTTCACGAAGCCGGGGGATGAATGTTTGCAATGTTATTGTATCGGCGCTGGCCCGTGTCCAGAGGAAGTGCTCGGCTTTGACAATGCGCTCGGCAGGAATGCACTGCAGGCTGCCGTCGCCAAAGTAGGCGTGGCACTGCTCAGGGGGTCGGAAGCCAACTTTGGGATTTTTTTTTCAGCTTTGAGGGGGAGCCGGGGGCGCACAGAGCTTTGTGAGTCCTTGTGACCGCTTGTGTTGAATAGATGTGACGAAGAGAAAGGTGTGTGTGTGTGTGTGCATGTAGGTTTTCTTGCGTGTTTTTTCTTCCCTCGGAGAGGACGATCTGAAAGGAATGTAACTGTTTCCTTGCACATGTCCACCCCCTTAGGCAGCCAAAAGCCTGGTTGAAAACAGACATGGAATCATGATACAAACACACACACACACACACACACACACACACACACACACACACACACACACACACACACACACACAGTGAGGTTGTGGCATGGAAGGAAGTATCAAACTACACTGGCGGAATACTTATCAAGACTTGCGCAAAAGCTGCCCATTAAGATTCCAGACTTTCTCTGCTTAACTGCTTCAATAGGAAAATAACAAGAACGCTGCAGAATGGAAGGAAACAACAAGTTTGCATGCAAAAAAGTTTTTGCAACTTTGACCACAATCTAAAGAGATCTAAGAGAATGTTAAAAAACCAAATTATTTTATACTTATTGTAAAATTGCACCAAATGTTGATTAAATTATTGCTGTCAGCTCTTCAAAGTCAAAATGGATTCATTGTAATTATGTTAGTTCTCTAAATAACTTATAAAATAGAAGTTATATAAGTAAGAAGGTTGTAATGATGTGTTTCAGTCTTGTTAGTAGTATCTACCAATGTTACTATGTAGTCTTGACAAAAGGGTCATTTTTACGACATAGTCCATTATTTGCTATCCATTTTTTCGGGTTGATCCGATTTCTTTTCACATTATACAATGTATTGGCACAAACGGACTCTTTGCGTTTAGTCTGAACTAAACAGGGCAGGTGTGAATGCACCATTTAGTATAGACCGGCTTAGACTCTCAGGGCCAATGATTCAATATACCATATGTATGGAG
The DNA here is from genome assembly GCF_051989575.1 of Stigmatopora nigra. NCBI lineage: Eukaryota > Metazoa > Chordata > Actinopteri > Syngnathiformes > Syngnathidae > Stigmatopora > Stigmatopora nigra. Next base: position 7,567,957 of record NC_135526.1, read on the forward strand.
GGAAAGTTGCAATGTCAGTGTCATCGTGTTATGAAGCGCTCTTTTCATGTAGCGCTTCTTCGGGGCCACTAGGATGTATTACTCGGGGCCCAGTGGTCTAACGGTGCCGTATTGTGTGAGAAGGGCTCGCAAAGAGGCCACTGTGCTGGAGGCCTGCCTGCAGACTGGCAGTGCCTGGTGATAAGAGGCTGTGGCCTGGATGGCCTCTCAGAGGGGAAGTGATGCAAGACACTAGCTCTTTGTTTGGTGGCATTACTTGGTCCCGTGCCAGCGGTCTCGCTGAAAAGAAGCCGAGCGCTTGGCTTTTTCGCTGCCTGGGTGACTGACTCCATGGCGGACATGCTGACCGCCTGCCTGCATGACTTGCATGGAGGAAGCGAGCGGGCCCAGGTGGCTTTTCTTTGGGGGTCGCTTGACGTAGCTCATCTTTTTTTTCTTTTGTCTGTTAGCGGAACACCCTGAAAGTCACATTTTACATCAGATAAAGACGTAAAGTTGAGACTGTGGAGTCATTAGCTAAGCTTAGAGTTCATTTATAATTCATTTTGACTTGGAGAGACAGCCAGTGAATGATAATGTCTGCTTTATTTTGTAGTTTCCATGTAATCAACCAGGAGGAGCCTCGTGAACGATCATACTGAAGAGTACCGAAGTAGGCTTTTCTTCAGTTCTCCCATAATATACAACATAAAGCACTCAATAATTTAACCTCCCATTGACTGACACTTCACAAAGCCACAGACACGCACCTCCACTGCTCCCTGCTCTCCTGCGACTATCCCAAAAAAAAAAAAAACGTGAGTTTTTCCTGCAGCTAAAGCTGTTCTGTCACACTTGGATTCATTTTACTTTTGAATTCCACCAAGGAATGACCGGTGGCTAGGAGAGCTCGGTGTTTTGCAGATACCGATTAAGGGTGAGGGAAGAAAAAAAAAAACGTTAGTGCATTCTACAGGTGTCCAAAAATCCAATGTAGCACTTCCATGACATGCAGTTCACTGACAGCTGGTTTTCATATGAGGTTAAAGTGTTGAATTATTGAAGGTTTTGTTGTTTTCCTATAAAGTGTCATTTCTTTTGAGTTGCATTTGTATTATAAAAAAGGTTATGAGAATCTGTAGTCTTGTTTCAGGTACTGTAAGTACTGCGCCATGTGTAAACACTATTCAAACACATATCTCATTTCAAAGGGGGGGGGGTAGTCAGGTTCATGTTATGTTATGTTTAGGTCATATTTCTTTAACGTGGGTCACTCGGGGCCTATTCCAACTGAGATTGAGCAATAGGGATGCATCTGGATCTTGTCAATAGCCAATGATTCTTTCATAAGTTGAACTTTATACAAACATATATACATTTAATAAATTCACCTTATCTGGTGAGGATGATTTACATTTTTCTCAAGCGATATAATATGCATTCTTAGTTGTTTCCATATGTCTATCTGTATTGCTTCTGATTGGACTGCGGTCGCTAATAATCAGTGGCAACTTCCTTCGTTGACAAGTATGCGGGCCAGCAAGGAAGGGGGTGGGGGGCCCGAAGTGACAACATACTAGGTGTGAAGGAAGTTAGATTGCAGGTGTGTATACGTTGACGGAGGTGACGGTTAAACGGGCAGTGATATGGCCTCTTGTGTGTATGAGACTTCCTTTTTCTATCCTCGTATGCTCGCTTCTTTAACTTCTTTCCTTTGTACCTCCCAGGTGTGCTCAGGTAAACCTCCAGGTAGTGTTTGTGTGGTGTGCTTTGAAGGGCTAGGCCAGTGAACATGCTGCACAGTTGAGCAGTTGTCATGCGGGCATCTCATTTTTTTTATGTCTTGCAGAGAAAAGAATGTGACATATCCAGATTGTCGTGAACAAATGTATACTGTACTTGTCACTTGAACCTGCACACGCGTATCGCATGACATGGCTTGCAGGAAGTTTGACAACCATGTCCTGAGACTTATGTAATGCTCTCTATTCAGTCAAGGTTTTATTTGGCCTTGGTGGGGCTGCCTGTGTTTTTATAAAGTGCGATCCATTCACAGGAAGTGTGCGACTCAGGAAGTCCATGCGGTGATGTAGAGAAAAAAAAAACCTGTAAAGGCTATGCCATAAAAGCAAAAACAAAGAACAGCAGTTCAAATGATTGCCTTCTAGTCACGAATGTTCCTTTTGAGAGACAAAGTTAGAATGCCTGGAGAATGTCTTGAATTGATCTTATTGTTGCTATTTACTATTTGGAGACTAACAATCATGGAAATGCTTCAAAACAATCTTTTATAGATACTTTTTTCTTTTATTTTTGAGTTTGATTTCATTAATTTGTTTTTTCTTTATAGTGAACTAGTTTTTTAAGTGAGCAAGTTATCCCAAGAGCACAATATTATAAATTTCACTTCTTAATGTATGGAAGGATGAACAATAGTCGACAAAAGAGGCGCCACAAGAGTTTGGTGTATATTTAACAATATATATTTCCATTGTCAATGTACATTCCATTTCAACATAAGCTTTCTTCACAAACAGAAAGTTGGCATCTAAATAAATACTATATAAAATAGAACTTCAAAATAAATATATCTATAAAGGGAAAACTTTTATATGAGAGCTTTTTTTTTCCTCCTTTCTTTTTATATCTAAAACAAAACAAAAAAAAAAAGCAAAGATTTCTTTGCTTCCCCCCAAAAAACATCGCCATTGCAAAGGCGTGGTCTGTATCATTGGCCCGAAAGTGAGCAACTCCCGTGAAAAGGACGATGGCAGTGTAGCATCGGAGGGAGGAATTTTTTTTAAAAAAAATCAACACAATAATAGTATTGTCATTTTAAGGGTTTATGGAAAAGCGAGGCAGCTTTTAAAAGGCAGACTATTGGGAAAGACAGGCTAAATAGGCGGCAACCACACAACCGTGAGCTGTGCCACAAATCTATGCACGGCAGCTGTGTTTGTCAATCAAGACTGAAAAGGAGGGCGGGCAGCAGGAAATGGGTCGATCCAGACATGGGTGGATTGTGTTCCCTCTGTGCACTCCACAAATCCACAGGCGAGGGAGTTAGCTAAGTCTTCAACTGCTAATGAGCCACGCAGGGCATGAACAGTGAGAATTTTTTCAACAACAAAAAAAATTCTTATTGCAGGACACACTTTTTCAAATTCAAGTGCTTCCTATTACACAATTCTCCAACACAGCTCCCCCCCTCTCCCTACTTTCAAAATAGATATCTATTAAATTCTCATTGTATTTTGTACTTTGTCATAGTTATAGTCTACCATGCAAACCTTTCAAGGACATTTAAAAGTCGTCTTTACTAAAGAACACAAAAATCCTGAAACTATTTACAGCAAATATCTCATTTACCTGCATAGCTTCTATTACTAAATATATCATCGGTGGTTTTTCATCAATTTTGGCACCTTCTTCTAAACTGATTCATTATTATTATTATTATCATTTTTTTTAATATTGCCACATACATTCGATGGACAGTGTGTAATCAGTTTTTTGTGCAACAAGACAACTGTGAGCAAAGGAGTATAGCAGACTACTGGAAAAGTGGAGGAACAAGGACCAACTACTCCTTTTTGCCCCCAAACACAAATGTCCTTCAGTCTTAAAGGGCAGCATGCTTCTTTTTTTTTTAATTTTGGGAACACCGTCGATTCCCAACCCCCCCACCCCGATTGTGCATAACCACTTGGATGAACACCTCAGACAGTGATGACATGCACCCTACGTTTGCCTGGTTTGGCACCCCTCCCCTCCCCAAAAAAGTCCTCATGCAAGCCACAAAAATAGACTTTAAAAGAGAACGCTATGCAACACTGATGATGAAGACACTCGGGCCGCGCTAAAAGTAGCACGGATACCTCAGGACAGCTGAGGGTGTTCATACTGTGCTTGCGTACGGTACGTTCTACGGGATTTGCTTCAACCTCTGAGAACAAATTGAGGTTGTGCAAGTGGCATGGTTCATTTCAACCCCAATTGCGCAATCCCATGGAAAACACATTACATAGCCAGTATTTCTTTTTTTTTTTTACCTTTATGATTATTAGCTAATGCGTTTATGCTCAACAATTGTGTTGTTTTTCTTCTGTGCAAACTGAGGGTAGATTTTTTTAATTTGGCAACCCATACGAATTTTTTGGTGAAAGTACATGGGTGCACCACTTGAAGTCATGGGTTCCAACTTTTGAACTCAACTTCATAGATTTAACAATCTGGCCTAATACATTTTGCTCTGCATATACATTGGTTTTAAGTTACCCTTTTTTTTTACTATAAATATTTTTCTGTTCAACTAAAAGCAATTCTAGGCTTAGTATTTCCAATTTACCAGGAAGTCTCGAATATAGCATGTGTTCTAAAACTACAGAGGACTGTCCCTGAGAAGGTCTTGGTCTACGACACATTGGCAGGTACACATGAGCCACCTTGGAGTTGATACAGCTTTTACCTTCAGCCTCAGTTAGATGTTCTGACCCTGGTTTACAAAATGAAGGCTTTATCTTGCTCACTGAAATATTAGGGGAGATATTTCAATGACATACTGCTGCTATAAATGGAATACTAAGATTACCAAGCCAGCGCGCAATATTAGAACTGTCAGCACTCAAAACAGTGAGCTATGCTTTTGGGGGCGGGAGGAAAGGTTATAATGATGTTGATCTCTAGATTTTACTTGTGTATATAGTGTAAATATTTTCCCAAGATCACCTTATGGTTAGTTACAAAATTAGCCAAGGTTACAATGTGCCTCCAGTTGCAAAATAACCGTAGTGCAGTCCCGGGGTTGGTGGTGTTTCATCTAACATTTCAACTTTTCTATCTACCAGCCAACAATTGGATCGATCAGACAGCCTTTCAAAACACAGGTCAAGAAGCTATTTAAGTACCTTTTTGTTTTACATAACTCGACTTCCAGCAGATTATAATGGGATTGGTTAAGGGGTCCCTAGAGACTGAACAAGTAGTGTGGTGCTGCCCAGTACGTTTTTAAGCAAGGGCGTGACCAGGCAGGATGTCCCGGTATCATGAGCCCTGGCGCTGCTTCTCAAGTGTTCCCGCTTTTGCTTCCACGGCTCCATTCTTACATGCCGGGACCACCCCTTGCGAGTTCTTGCAGCGGCAGCCGGGTCTGCTGACGTTGTCGTAACACTTTTGTCCAAGTTTAGCCAGGCCGGTTGCCGGCAGGTAGCAGACCAGGCAAGGCAGGACGACGGAGAGGGCGGCCATGAAGGACCAGCGCGCGCAGCAATTGGCTTGCGAGCACGAACACGGCTTGTCCGCGCAGGAGCCCTCGTCGTCCTCGTCCTCGGTGCAGTGGTAGAAGATCCCCTTGACCAGGCACATGCAGGTGGCCGCGTCCACCAGGCTCTGAGCCGAGCACAGGCACTCCTGGTTGCAGACCCAACAGGCGGGCAGGGTCCGGGGAATTGTGCAGTCAGTGCATCGGCACTTGCCGCAATGTTCGCAGAGGAGGAGGTGCTTCTTCTCAGCCGGGGACGAGGGGATAAGCGACGACCCCTGTTGGCCCAGCGCAGGCAGTTTCCCGGACTTGAGGTCTAGCGATTTAGTGGAGGAGGTGCACGAGGACACAGAAGACAAGGGGGCGAGGACTTTGGCTTCCGAAGTAGCCGAGCATCCTGGAGCTTGACCGCTGATTGTGTTGACGAGGCTCTGGTGGGGATGCGGGTTGGGATGGTGGTCCACGGTGGGGTTGGGCGCGGCGTGATCCAGCAGCCTATGTTCCGACGACGTGCTGCCGCTGCTGCTGATTGAGCTGGGCCGCCCGCTGAAGGAGATCCACGGGTGGGTTGTGGCGTCGTGGTGAGGCTGCTGCTGCTGGTGGTGGTTGTGATGGTTGTTGTGGTTGGCCCCCACCAGCCCGTCTGGGTTGGGACCCGCCCAGTTGAGCCGTCTGCCGGCGGCCTTCTGAGCCGACGGCTGTCGGGAGATGACGGCGGGGCTGTCGATGTAGTCGTTCTCCACGTGCGTGGTTTTGATTTGATCGATAGGGTAGACGGTCAGGGGGTGGTGCAGGTGGCCGTAGGGCACTCGGTTGTCCAGCAAAGGCTGAGCTATGATGGAGGAGGACACTCTGGGGATGTGGTGAGGAACCCGGGACTCCATGTGTAGGCTGCTGCCCGGCACGTCTTCACTCTAAAGCAGCATTTAGAACAACTGCAAAGACAGGAACATTCCCATTCGTTAAATGGTTAGATTTTCATGAATCTTTTTCTCCTGGATATAAAATGATCATATATAGATAACTAAGAAGTTTGATAAAGTAATAAATCACAGAATGATTTCAAACCCGCTCAACTGAAAATTCTCAGTACAGGGAATCCTTGCTTTAGGGCTCTTTTGTGCTTATTCCACCAAGTAATTCTGGTAAATTTGGCTTCACATACTTTTATCTTTCTTTATGTTGTCAAAACATAACGCATTCTGCATCTGAGTCAATACTTAAATCCCAGTTATCGCTGATCACAATAAATCGGACTCACTTTTGACCATGTGTAGTAGAAGTAGATTTTTTTAATGACTAGATGTCAAATTAGCTTGTAACAACGTCCTCCTTACACTGCTCATCACCTGGGGGCAAAATCTGCATGTTATAATGAGACTTCTACATCTGCTGTAATATATATTCAATAGAAACTTCAAGTTCTTTCTTGTCATTTCTCTGCAGTTATACATCATTTTCCTCTTCACTCTTAACATTTCCTACTAAATGAAGGTCGCTCGATGTCCAGTCTATTTGAACTGGGAGAGACTGGCACTAAATAATCATGTTTCCGTGCCACTGACGGCAATGGGCTTCAAATCCATTTGAAGGGGGGGGGGGGGGGGGGGGGGGAGTCTCCAGCTGTCGTTGCCCGGTAGGCACTCACAGTTGCAATGGATTGGACGTCTATTGCCGTCAATGGTAGTGAATGAATGAACCTCCCTTCGTTTTGAACAAGCTGAGCTGCAGTTACATTTTTTTTGAATGGACGCTGCCTGGCTGTTGCAAGCATGACTCAAAGCTCTGCAGTCATGATGATTCTCTTTCTCTCTCTTTCTCTCTCACTCCAGCTTCTATGCAACTTGACGTTCCATTCTATCCAACTATAACGCGAAATTATACTTAGATTTCATTCAATTTCAAGTCGACCCGTGGAATTTAAACAAAAAGCGTGCAATTTTGTGCTTTTATTTTTTTTATTTTTTGACTCACTCGACTAAAATGTGCCAAATCCTGTTTGGAAAAACCTGTTATGGCACTGCTGACATCAAATCGGGATCATTATAAACCGGAACTGTGCCCGCACGAGCTTCATGTATATTCGTGTGTGCCCCCCATTGCACCCCCCTCATCCCTCCCTTCTCTTCGATATGTGAATGGACTGAGTCATAAAACCAGAGGCGGACGCTCTCTGTGTATATATACTAAAAAAAAATAAAAGCTTGTTTATAAGGACATTGTGACACGTGATGTATGCAAATGTCACGGCCATTGATCAACCTTGATGAGGGAATATTGCACATTTAAATTTCAAATTCGACCCATAAATGACGTTTTTTTCTCTTTTTTTTATGCGATTGGTGATAAAATGTCAATTTTAAACGGGGGAAACCACCTGTCACATTTTTAAACAGGTTTAGGTAGTTTTTTTCTATTGATTTTTAGGTTGCAATGTGATTTCTAGCAGAATAACCAGCTGAATTTGGTGGTTTTCTCTTTAAAACGTCACAAGTTGCCCTCACTTTTTGCTCGGCGCTGGTTAAATATTGACTCCGGGTGCAAACACAACTCGATCACACAAAAAAATGCCTGGGATGATTTATTCCCTTGTTTAGTTTCTTCTTATTGTTAAAGCGAGCGTACTTACGGTGCTCTCAGGGTAAAATGTCATCTTGTCGTTGCGCAACACGTCTATTATTCCCAAATCGCTTGCGTGTGCCGAGTATAATAGGTCCAGCAGCAGGATAAAGTAGTCCAATAGTGTGGAAAAAATGGGGGCAAGGGTTGGAAAATGTAAGGTGGTGAGAGAGGACGAGTTCTCTCGTGCTCTCCTCCGAGCCTACTGGTGCGTAAAAAGGCGACTGCGGTTGTGGACGCGCAGCTCTTGGATGTGATGTTGCAACCTCCTCGAGAGGAGAAAAAAAAGAAGGAGAAGGGGAGGAGAGGAGGGGTGGGCTGAGTTTTTATGAATGGGAGGGTTAGGGGGAAGAGGAAAAGGGAGATGGAGGAAAGGAGGGGTGCTGCGCAGATGCTTAGTCGTTTTTTTTCCTTCTTTGTGAATGGGAGGGACTGACGCTCGGGAGGTTACATTTTTATGAATGGGGAGGATTCCGAGTGGATGTACGCATGCGCGGCGTTGAGGCTAACTTTTCCTTTTTTTGTGAATGGGAAGGAATGTGAAATGAGAAGAGAGAGGGGAAGGGCATGTTTATGGGGAGGTTTATGTTTTTAATTTAATCACAAGGGCAATGTTGGGTCTGATTTGCATAAACACCTCCATCCCTTTGTTTTAGTTTTCTGCGCATACAGCGGCAGGCGGTTGAATTTCAGTTGATTTATTGGCATGAAGATCAGCTATAAGATGAGTAAGGCCTGCGTGGATAGATTGAGATGGATAAATGATAGATATAGATTATGGAAAAGACAGATTATGGGAAAGATAACAGTTAAATGAATACCCTATTTTAGGTATTGTGGAGGTTATCCAAACATGTCATGTATGTGTCAAGTTATAGGATCAATACTATGATGACGCGTTTCCTCCTTTGTAACCTAAAGTGTATGACTGGGGTTTAGTGGGGGTAAAAGCACACGCACACACATGTATAAAGAGGGTCAGGGAATGGCTGGTGTGAGTGGTGAGTGAAGGGGGTTGTGCGGGTGGGGAGAGCAAGCCAGCATGAGGGCAGGCAGGATTGACAAAAGGACAGGATGTTGTTGATTTGTACCGAAACCACACGCAGGAAATGAGTGTGAATTTCCTTTATCTTTCACATCCTACTGTGTGCGGGTGTGCATCGGTGTGTGTGTGTGTGTGTGTGTGTGTGGGTGTGGGCTAGAATCCCCCTTCCCTTCTACATCCCCCCTGCCCTTCTCCTTCCTTCAGACAGGAGCTTTTGACCAGTCAAAGGTTGCCCTTATTAAGGGTTTACATACATCGCCATGGAAACGACAACACCTTTAAATTGGGATTATTGCTATTTGGACAAAGACATGAAGAAAAAGGAAGGGCATTATTTGTTTATGGATCAATGTAGGACTTTCATGGCTGTTTACAGATAGAATGGAAGTCATTAACTCCCAAAAAGACAAGATTTTTTTTACTAAGTCATTTGTGATTTGGCCCACAAATGTTTATCTAAATTGCAAGATAGGTAGATGATTGGATATATTTAAATGATGAGCTAATAAATATTGGAATCCCATTTTTTAAATTATGAGCACACACCTACTATGGCCTCAAATAAACACCAAATATTACAATTAATTTTATATGAAAGGATTTTACTGACATAGCTTTATTCTCTCAACAGAAGCTTATAGGCTTTGTGGTAACATTGAATGTAATTTGGTATTGTTCTTATTTAAGTACTAAACAAACCGGATAGAATTCTGGCCAAAATGTCAACTGTAGTTTCTTTAAAGCGTAGCCAAAACTCAAAATGTGGGAAAATAAAGGTTTCTGGATTGGTAATGATGTCAAAGATATCCAATGTACGTACACTTGCAGATGTTGTACGTACTCCACTGTAAACATGACACCAGTCTAACAGTGCAGCTGCTTGTCAGACATGACTCGACATGGAGAGCTGCTTTCAGTGTTGATGTCTTATTGGCGTGATCATCCAGGCACACTATGCACGCACGGAGGAAAGGCTCACATCTCTTTACCGGACCCCCAGCCCCACCCCCACCCCTCTTAATTCCATCCTTTCCCATACCGGGACAAACCCACCCTCCATCCCACCCCATCCAGTCTTCCTTCCGGCCACATCTGCTCACCACTGCTGTTAGTCTTGAGGTCATAATGGACAGCTCCATCTGCTCCTGGAACATATTTTGTATCACATGGATGTTTGTTTTGGGTATTCAATCCAACAGAGGAAACAAAACAATATCCTCCTCCCAATTTTAACGACTAATAATGGCACTCTTGTTTCCAGCAATAAAGCGGTATATGAGAAAAATACCAGGATTAGAACTGTAAAGAACAGAGGACCAACCAAATTTGTGTTGTCTTTCCCCCACAAAAAAACTCTTATTTATTAGTTATAAAAAGGAATAAAGTACACTGTGTGAACATTCTACTTCAGTATAATGCATGACCTATTTGTACTTTGTTATTTTCCAATTATATCACTTGGATTTCACTAATTATGAAGTCTTTATCAAGCGCCAAAACCCAATAAGGTTAATATCCCCCTTTGTGTGTGTTTGTGTGTGTGTTTTGACTACATACTAGGTGACATTGCTTTCAATGCAAATCAGTGCAGTGGTTGCTTACACCTTACATCAAAAGCTTCCTGTAGCAGGTTAAAGTCATCAACGTCCTCCCTTTTAGTGCTCTCTGCAATACGCATCTTTCGAACCTTAAAGCTTCATAAAGTGCATTTCAATGACAACAAACCACCTGGTAGAACAAAATAGGGAAGTTAACACAATTTTTTTTCTGACACATTCAGTTACCAGTTAAAAAAATGTTTAATTCATGCTATGAAATGGGCAATATAAGGATTATTTTTTTTCGTGTAAATAATGATTATTGCTTTTACTTCTTGCACTGGTCTTTGGGTCGAGGTGTGCTTTTCAAAAATTAGCACTATTACAATTGCCAGTATCACAATATTTCTGGTAGGCCATTGTTACTCTTTCAAATAAATCCAGTATACCGTGCTCACAGAACACAGTCATATCTTTTTTAACTTTCAGAACATCATGTTCCCCACCAAAGTAGCAATAAAAAAAATTAATAAAACACTCACCAATGCCACATGCACACAAACAAAAAAAGATCAGGTTATTTACTGACCCTGAGTTTGCAAGTTTGCCAAGTTTGCTTTCTGTAAATATTTGCATTCAAAAAGGAACAGCAGTTCTGTTCTACGCTCTCTCAAAAAGGTTATCTCTGTAAGTGTTTGTTTCAGCCCTCCACTAAACAAATCTGGGTCAACTTGACTGATTTAGCTGGGATAGGCTCCGGCACCTCAGACTCTGTCAAGGATAAGGGACGTTCAAAATGGATAGATGGATCTTCTGCACATTATTCTTTTTTTATTATGATACTAACGGGGAGAAAAGCTATGGTCTGTAGTAAAAGTATTTTTTAAAAACCTTGATGCAGTTGTTTTATTTTTTTCTGATTCTGCTTCACTATCTTTTTTAAGCCTTGTGACCCATTGCATTGGCGAATATGTTGGCATTATTGGTCAAAAATATTTATTTCTCATTTCTTAGCACACAATGGAATTAAACTAAATGCAGAACTGTAGTACTCTTACGTTTGCCCACAGTAAAAGAGGCATATTTTGCGGGTAGGTAGCTTTAACTCTTCAAATATTGACTTCTTTCTTTTGCAGCCTGTCTGCTCCAGAGGTGTGTTTATGTGCACTGGAGTTAGTCGAGGTGTGTAACCAAGGTCTGAGTACCCACATCCATCAAAATATAAGAAACCAATGGCTTTTGGCCGGTGCCACACAGCATGTTATGCACTTTAGTTAAATTTAGTCAAATATATAGTCTGGAAAACTATGACTAGGAAATAGATATATCAAATACATTTTTTTGTTGTTGTCAGAAATCCCATTTAACCAGTTTTTCGAACTAAGCAGGACTTTTCCTCATTTTCTATTACCTGCATATTGTGTAAACATTCAAAGACATATCTATATTGACACAGGGATTGGGGTTAAAAGTATACATAGTTTATGTTAAGAATAACTTAAATAAACGATGATTATCAAACTAAGCTCCTTAGCACCCCAGCCGAATCAACATAAAAAAGTAAATAAGCTTTTAATTAGTTCTTCTTTTGTTTTCTAGAGGACGTGATTTAACAGCTGCGTGACAATGGTTTGTTATTACTTTGATAAACCTAATTAGTTGAACCCTCGTACACACTCATGCGGACACGGAACTTGGCGCATCATATATGTGTAACTACCCGTTTCATTTGAAGTTTTCCACTGCCCAGCGTCTGGCTGATATTTCTAATTTGAGGCATGTCATTAGTGTGTAGCCAGTTCAGCTTCTGTCTGCGTTGCTACTACAAAATCGTGTGTGTTTCTCTGCATGTGTGTGTGTGTGTGTGTTAAGTCTGATGTTAGACAGCAGCACCGGACAGGCTGCGGCGGCCGCGCACAACTCGGAGTTTGAACCGCACACACGCACACGTGGGAAGGGAAAATGAAAACACATTAGCCTCGGTTTGAGGCTTGTCATACATACAAGTACATAAATAGCATAGTACAACCAACAAGCCACAGAACACATTTAAACCCATCAACGTGCCAAATAAAGCCGCTTAGAGACAAAAATGTCTTTGACCAGGATTGATGACGGTTGCGCCCAAATCGGAATGCTCAGAATGCAGGCGTCGCCAGAGGCTGGTGAGGCAATGGCCCTCGTGGCGGGTCGCGCTTTGGCAATCGGCTGCCCCCCACCAAAGGTCGGAGTGCAGTAGGGGTGCTGTCACTTCTCTGAAGAGAAGTTCAAAGGTGGACCTTCTTCTCTTTGACACGGCCGGGGGGCTACTTCTTGCTCGGGCTGTGAAAAAAAAATGGCGATTTAAATACGATATTTTCAAATGAAGAGAGCAATAAGGATGAGGGCCAGGATAAAGCGAGTGAAGCAACATGAGCCCTTTTTGACCTTTGTATACTGCGATTATTTTTTTACATTATAGCAAGTGTTTCTGGTTTTAAAAAATCCTTTTTAATTTTAAAAATAAGAGGAGTTGCAGATGGGCGAGCAGCAGGCCAAACTTTTGCATACTGTACTTAGTAGTTTTCTGAAAGCTTTTTAGAAGATGATTTAGAAAAAGCAGAGTGCATTTACAATTTATGCGTCCCTTGTGATGATAAGCGGTATAGAAATGGAATAAATCAGTTTACTATTGAATAATTTGATCAAATAGAATTTTTCATTTGGGGAAGATTTTGCAAGGTATCAGGGATTTAGCAAGGTGTCATTTTCTACTATCAGCGCAAATTGTGGTGCTCGTCTGAGAGGATGACTTGAGAGGAATGAATAGAGTAAAAAGAGAAGTGGGATGAGGCCTGCTGAGATGGAAACCAATAAAAGAAACTTAAGTAGGATTTGCCTGCACGTGCGCTCAGACCTTCTGCGATGACGCTGATCAAAATGGGACAACGTGACTTGTCAGGATGTGGCTTAAACGTGACTGTCATGACTCAGCACCTCTTTTGTTGTGACCGACCATGAGCTGGCCAATTTCCGTTAAAAAAAAAAAAAAATACAGGATATGAATCAGGATCTTATTCATTATGCAAAGAGGAGACAATAAATTACAGCTATTTTTACATAATAATGTTCAATGAGAAGGATTGATTACAGACTTTGAATTAGAATTATTCTTCCAAGTATTACTTTGTATCCTGATTACATATATTTTTTCCCACTTTATCCCTGAAAGGACCTATTAGTAATCTTTTGCAAAAGCAAATGTGAAGACTTCTATTGTGTATTTTGATTGGAGAAGATGTTTTTTGGTCATTAGTTTTACCTGCATTAAAAATGGTTAAAAAAAAAACCTGACCTCAAGTGACAAGTGTGGACTTTGACTCCTACCCTTCATCACACCTTCATTTCCTTTTAATTGAGGGTCCAGCATTTTGCCTATCAGGCAGATTAGCCTTGGCGAACATTGCGGGCCTGTCTGCACGCGACTGTGTTGAAATAGAAGGGGAAGTGAGCTCTTTGATCAGTCTAATGAGCTGCCACCTCTTCCTCCAGGGCCTGCAACTTAGGCTGGAGGTGTATGTACACCTGAAAAAACACCCATTAAGACCACGGATGGCCTGTAGTAAGGTGAACGCAATGCGTTCCGCCCGTATCCTGCCGCCATTATTCCTCGGCAAACCCCCTGCCACTTATCTTAATCCATGTGTCAGTCACGCCCTCACCTCGCCTCCAGTGTCCCCACTGTCCGCTAACAGTAGCCTAACACCTCACAATAGCCGAGCTTTTCTTACACGATGACCGCACCTTAGTCGGCGTTTAGTGAAGCCACAAAAATTCAGGGTGGTAGATGACCACCTTGTATGTATACCGGACTTCTTTAAAGTTGCACGCAGGATCTGATGCTTTTTATGTCCCCAGAAAGTCAATATACAACTTCCAGTAATAGACCCATCAATTTAACTGACCAACTTTACCACCAAGAGAGTTCTCAGCTTTGACTGCAGGGAATGTAGCCTTTTGTGGTGTGATGAAACCAGGTGTTTAGGTTTGCTTTTATATGTTGATTAGAAAGGTAACGTTGCTTTCCTTCTCTCTGTGTTATCACTTTGCTGTGATGATGATATTGATTATGATAATGATGACCAGAAGGCACATGAAAACCATCCACTGTATGTATGAGCTGTCATTTCCTTATACATGCTTTTTCTGTCTCTTCTCAACGATGGTATTAGCTTTTTCCCTTGACTATTTTGTTTCAAATGTGTTATATCATTCATATTTGGAAGTGTATTTTTTTTTTGTTTCACTTGAGTAGTTACTTGCAAAAGTATGCAGCAAGACTTTTGTGTATCGTTTCTCTCCCGGTAGCTTTTCAGTTCTCTGAAACACCTCCTACTTCCTTGCTCCCCTCCCACCCCGACGTGTGTCACTCAAGGTGGCGACAGATCGAAATGGTGGCGCCGACGCGAGGTCGGCCAAGCGATAAGCATTTATCTTTTTTTTTTTCTTTCTACACTGTTGCTCCTTTTTCTTTGGAACTCTCTTACTTCCTCACCCTTACTGCATGGCCTCCTGCAACCTGTTGCTAACCTGTTGCTATGTGACCCATTGACCCGTGACTTGACTTCGCTTTGACAGCAGCCATCAAAGCACTTGACTATTTTAGTGCACTCGTAGTAGCCTCAACTGCTCAAGTTGCAAAAATAGACAAAGGCAAAAACATCAAACAAGCAATTATTACTCTATCTGGAACTGTTTTGCTTCCTGGTCATTCCAAAACCTTTGTACATTTTTTGTAAGCAATTTGGATTGTTTTTATTTTTTTATGACGGCTGAATGCATAATTAGTTTGTTGCTGAAGAACAATGCATCGTGTATTAGCCATTAACAGATGGTAAGGGTGTGGTGACAAACGTGTTAAGAGAGGCTATTTGCTTCTAGCAGAAGTGAGTTAATTCACACCAAGACTTCCATTGCAGGTCCTGTTGACCTTTTTTTGTCATCACTGGTAACCCTTGTTGAAGGGGTCACCGGACAGAAGAGAAGACAAAACGGCCAATAAAATGCATCCAAATATGGTTTGCAAGAAGATGAATACCTTGACATGACGATTGATTGCATTCCCAATGAGTTTACGTCACATTTTTTCTTGTTACTGGGTGCACACTCACAATAACAGCCAAAGAAAGAGCTTTATTTGCTCCTTAAGATAGCTGGTGAGTATACAGGATATCCTGTCTGGAAAGTATCTCAGGGCCCCCGATCACTGACAAGTTTTCCAATGAGCAACTTGCATGCAGCTCTGCATAACACACATCTGCAGCGTTTCAATAGGTTGTTATCACAGATGTCGCTGTGTTATTTATAACCCTCGAGTGGAACAACACTCTCACCGGCCGGTGCTGGCATAGGACGCAACTCACCCGGGATTTGAAAGTAGAGGTAGATGCAAAGTGGTAATGAAAGTGTAGTTGAATGGATTGACTAGTGAACATATATTAGTTGATTTCCTTGATTAAATACCCCATTTTGCTGAAGTGCACTCTATTTACATAGCAATTCAGATGGTCAAGATGTTATGTGAATACATTCCCTATACAAAAAAATCAAGCGCGCTCGATCCTACGACAACCAAATTTAAGATAACATTGTTTTGGATGGGAAAAATGGTTGCCAAATTAGATAGAACCACTTAGAATTCAACCAAGAACATGTATAATATTCCGCTTTAGAGGTTTTGAAGTATGTTGTTATCTTTCACTTCACTCAACTTCTTCAACGGTTATCATGGCTCCTGTATGTATGTGTGTGGGGGCTGTGGGGTGTGTGTGCATGTGTGTTATGGGGAATGAGGGTGTCACAGCATACACAGGATGTTTGCACAGTAATCACTCTGGACAGGTTGATTTACATTCTCTGAAACCATATTGAGAAGACACGCACATGCACAGTTATGAAGCAGCAAGTTGTCAAAGGCGGATCCCAACACAGACTCAGCAAAAGGAAATAATTAATAAGCATAACTGAGGGAGCACTCCAGAAAATGGGAACACGCTGAAGTAGAAGTAGAGAAGTAAGGAGATGACAAAATGGCCAGGAAAAAGTCAAAACCAAGATATTTCAATGTCTCTTAAAATTAATAAGAATGAATTAAAATCAGGGTAAGGGCAAGTAATGTGCAATAGAAGTTCCCCTGGTAGGAAAACAGGTTGATCATCAAACTGGTTTAACCAAGCCTAATGATGATGTTTATGTACCATCCTTAGTCCAGACTGTGCTTTTGCACAGTTGCCCGTGGAATGATGATGCTAGATAAAAGGGTCATTCTATTTTCCTCTTTTGAAAATAACAATAATTAAATTATTCTCAGTCCAAATTTCATCCAAATCAAACCTATATGAAGTGTACCGGCTTTCATATCTCTTAACTTCATAATTCAGGTGATTCATTCAGGGCAGCATTATTTATTTTTTAAAACAAATATATACCGGGTTATTTGGTTGATAATTTGGGAAGCCATTTCTGAGTTTGACCATTTCAGGTTTGGGGAAGGAAGGCTGCAATCTTTGTGTGCACACCAAGGCCTGAATCTAAGTGGAAAACGGCATTCCTGATCTACACCATAATTGTTGTATGAATTTTCCATTTTGATGGCACATCCTTGTCAGGGATTCCTCAAAGCCATTTTATTATACTAGGTTCTATGGCAAGTTCAAATATTTAATGGACTTGACTAGAAAAGGGAAGAAAAAGAAGGATGGGGATACTTCCTTTCAGGGGAAGGTTTTCTCATCACTTTGAAATTTGGCAGGATAGCGAGAAGTCAAAAAGGCATTCTGACTCTCAGCCAATGTGTCAAAGCTTTGTATTCTTTCGTTATGACCCCTCGCATCCCAGATCGCATATATTGAAAGAAAGCAGATGTTTGGAGCGAACTGGATTCATGGGTTCAACAGGTGGCCAGAGACATGCATGTGCATTATTCACAGGGTGTGACACCACAATACAAGGACCAATAGTAAACATGTGTGCTGGTTTCCCAAAACAGGCTTTCTTGCTTTTAAAGTTGGAAGCAAACTTGTCCAAAAGCTCCAAAATGTCACAGCATCCCATTGTCAGTGGCCAGTGGTGCTGCTGAAAGGACACTGCGTGCTTTATCGCCTCCAAAGATGCCAAACGTCCGAGAGGCAGCTCAGAACATCTGCCAACCTGACTCTGGCGAAGGTAGAGAGGAGATTTTAAGCTATTCTGTTCAAGTCGTTACAAACGCTCTCGGTGTGAACGCTCTGGCTGGATGCTACAACCACCTCACATCTGTCTCGTGGACACTAATTCCATGACTTAGGAACGTATTGGTTGTTCTTTTAATGCCTAGCTTATACCATTAGTGTTCCTGGATATGTCACAAAATGATCTTAGCTGAAAAAGTGTAAGTCAGGCCATGTGCAAAATGTGGTCTCACTTCAAAATTTGACAGTCCATTGAAAAAGAGAGAGATTAACAATTCTCCCAAGAAAACGACTCTACTGGACATAAACTCAGAGTTAATACATAAATAATGGAAGGTGCACTTCCTTCCATAAACATCAGCTTGAGTGCTGACTAAAGCCACAAACCGTTTTCCATAAAAGATTTACCTAAGGGGATAAAAAAGCCAAACTTCCTGCTTTGCTGCCAGACGGAATTCACAGTTACTATTACTGTACTTCTTATTGGGAGGAATGGGAATGTTGATAGGAAACAAATGGCGATCACGTGTTCAAAATGAATTGCGTCTGACCTACCAATCACTGCAACCTCCATCTTTCCAGACAAAATGTCTTAATGTAGACAACTTTCTACATCTGCGAGGGACAAAGAAATTGGCACGTTTGAAAAGTAAAGGGAAGAAGCCTGCTGATTGGTCCAAATGAGTCTGGGGTATTCACTTCTATAACTGACACGTACCGTCATCTTCCAGTCCGTTGGCACAATCTCGCACTGATCTAGATTTAGACGGTGTCGCTGTGTACAACTGTTGGTATGGTGGGGGGTTCATGAAAGAATCACTTAATTGGCCTTGTATGTAGTTTTAAAAGAAGTGGTAAGCACTTGGGGTTTCAAGTAAACTCAGCGAGGGATGGAATCCATTTGCAAAAAGGACAGAAGGAAGTGGGACGGAAGCTGCTTCAGCAAAAGTGAAAATAGCAGCAGAGCAGATGAGTGGAAAGCAAAGCCGAGAGGTGAATCAAGCAGTCGTCCGGTGATCATTTTACAGGCTAAGAGGTGGTGTTCCTGCAAAGGGAAAGAGCCCGACAGTTCACTTGAATGAGGCCTAAGTGGGTGGAAGCACTGGCCCATTACACCGCGAGACAAACCTTGGACGCAATTTCAACTCTGTTACTAATCAAACTGACGGCAGCTACCAGCGCAATACGCCTTTGTGAATGTTTCATGCCATTCCAACTCATTTTGTCTATAGCTAGCAATACCAGGCAGTGAATTAAAAGCAACTTTCCCGAGTCCTGCGAGTAAAATACCATATTGAATTTTCCATTCTTGTTTCTGGGCAAGATTCCTCCTACTCATACTTGTTCTCACCATAAAATTATCATCTGATGACATGACAGTTATGGTCAATAAAATCCACACTTTTAATTCACACTAAGTGTTTCCGGATGGTATTCTTTGGGAGTCCATTAAAGAGTCATGTGGTTTCTTTTTGTAATATTGCAGCAGATTGACCTTCATCAGTCTTTTAATGACAAAAGAGCACTGATTTTTGTATTATGAGTAAAAATATTCATATTTCCATGTGCTCACAGAAGCACCATTAAGGCCTGTTGGAGAATTAGAGCTTGTGGAGGGAGGCAAATGAATGAGAGTGCAAAGGCAGATGGTGCGGCCCAGAGGTGACTTGACACATGCACAGGAAGAAGAATATGACCCAGATGCTCATTCATTGACTAATCTCTCACACGACACCTTTTTGCACATGGACACCAGGGATGCGTGCATCCAGGTCTCAGCTCACTTTCACTTGCTGTGTGTTCTTTCCCCCACATGTCAGCCTTGACATTTTTTCATATTGCTAGATGTCCCCCTAACCCTCAACAATGTTTTTGAGCCTTGAGGTCTAAGCCAACTCCATTGCAAAACTCAACATCAAGGAAAGTCAATGAGGTGTGCTGAACATTACAAAGAAACTCAAGTGTCATAACCCTTTTGTTTTTCTGAGATATGTTTTGCTATGTAGAGTGCCCCGTCCCTAAGAGATTAAAGGTTAGCCATAAGGGGCACATGTAGCGGGGTGCAAAATGTTTGGATAATGTAAAGTATATACATCCTCTACCACTATAGGGCGCCTCAAAATTTTGCCGTAAGTACTCAATTACATGTCATATTCAGTTACATAACATTTTCCTACTGAATAGGTTTTGCATCTCCATTGTGATTGTCATGAGAAATTTTTTCATTCATTTTCTGAACTGGTCATCCTCCCAAAGGGCCGTTGACCATGAGGCCAACGTGCTAACCACTTGTCCACCTGGCCGCTCTGTCATGAGAAATGACAGTTTAAAATAAGCCATAAATCTTGAATTAAATGAACGCTTAACCCAAGTCGGAGCAATGCTTTCTTCCTATTCCTAAACAAATATGGTCAGCCATAAGGACCAGTCATCGTTGTCTCTATGGTGACACCTCCATTACCTTTCTATACTTGACCTTTTCAACAGTATAATGAGCATTTGTCCAGATCTTTTCTACATGTGCCCTCTGATTAGCTGTAAACCTCACCTGCCCAAAGTCAGTAGGTCTCAACTCGAGCTCACCAAATGAGGTCATCTAGAACTCCAGCAATGGATGGATAGCATGGCTAAATGCAACTCTCTGGTGAAAGATGGCCGATCCATTTCCACAGTCCTAATTGTATTTCTATCGTGGTCAACGGCAACCAGTGAGTTAATCGAAACTTTATACCATATGTCATTTGACATCTTTTAGAACTTTGGGGGGCCAGTTTACCAAAACCCTTTAGTTCTGCTTGGTGGTACACACTAGGACTGTGAAAGTCCCTAAAGTCATTGGGGAAAAAAACGTTTCAAATCACATTTTAGGAGTTTCGCAAAGTGTATTTGAATCCATTTGTATCGCTGCCTGTCAGCGCTCTGATGCCGGAGTGTATATGTGTGTGTGTGTGTGTGTGTGTGTGTTTTGTGGGGTCCTGCGAGCGAGGCCCCTGGTATCCAGCAGTGGAATGCAGCGGTCTCTTGAAAAGTAGTTATCAGCTAATGAGAATTCCACTCGGAGCAGGAAGGAAGGGCTTAGAATGCGTGTCCCTCAGCGAATTGGGGCGAATGTTAATCACGATGCCTGCACACGCACACACAAACTCGCATGCGGTGCACACGGGAGCATGCAGAGATGTGCAGTGTTTGACACATGAATGGATGGACCAGCGAGGATGTTTTTAAAAAGTCTTGTTTGGAACTAATTGGTTTCAGATGAAAATCAGCGCGCACACAAACTTCAGAAGACGGCTTTTCAATTTGCTTCTTTTTAGCCTCACACTCGTCCTTCTCTGTACTTCCTTTTACTGTCTCATTTCTCCAAAGACTCTTCTTGCCTCCCTAATCCGGTCTTTCGTTCAACAGCCAAAACAGGGCTGTCAATGTCTGGGACACAAATAAGTGATGGTAACGTTTTTCCAAAGAATGATTTGGCGCAGCTTTTTTTTTCTTTTACAGTACCAAACCATCCAGCTTCCATAAATTGTTTAATGCAAAGACTGGAAGAAAAAAAATCAGTTACAAGCTTGGTCACAGACTAAAAGAAAACTACTTATTCACAGTACTCTATATTGCGCCTTCTCTGGGTTTTGCATGAGGGAAAGCAAAATAATGCAGCATGTATTGGCTTTATAACCTTTTACCATTCACCTCTTCTCCCCAGTCCATCTGACTTTGTCCAGTGAAGGACACGGAGCCTCTTGGGAACTCCCCCCTTTCCCTCAGGAAGAACTGTACTCTCCCCCCACGAGGCTGAGGGGGACCCGTTCTTCTTGTATTTTTTCATAAGCTATTATTTATGTCTGACAGACCTCCTCCAGACAAATGGCTTCCATATGGAGAAAAAGAGAGGTAAACGGGGACGGAAGGCAGGAAGGAAAGAACTGGAGAATTCCTCCACGACGCTTTTAGGCGCCATGCGAGCTCTGTCAGAATGACATACTCGTGTGTATCAATGGAGATATCATTATTGTCTTCTAGGGAAGCGCTACAGCGGCTGTGGGCTGTCTGCCGCCACTTATACACGTCCTTGCAGCTTTGGGTGTCATAGGAATATTCATTTGTAACATAATGTTGTCCAAAAAAGAATGCTTAATGCTACTTCCAGTTGAAGTGAATTAATGAATGTAAAGACACTCGTCCTTGTATGTTAGTGAGCATTGTAACAGTTTCATGTTGGATTTTGCTATGATGTACAGCTAATATTTTGACCAGAGACTGCATGTTTTTCTGCTGAACTGAGTTCATAAAAGACATTCGGCATGTGGGACGATGGCTGGAAACTGATATTTTTGTAATTCTCACTGGGCGCCAGAATGCAAAGAAAAGAGCGCATCTAGGGAGTCTTTAGCATCTCAAGTGTTCCCTAAAGTCCAAATGTTCTGTCTGTCCTTACTATCTTGACACAATACATGTGGAAATATTATACTGACTAATATATCATTTTCAACATTGCACAGATTTTTTTTATCTTAAAGTAGTGTCTAATAGTCGCTTCAAAATACATCTTTTTTTGGCCCATTTAGTCCTGAATTTTTTCTTACTTGTATGTATACACTTTGTACTATACTAGTGAGTGCAAACAACGGTGACTGTGAACTGAGGTAATTACATATATTACTTGTTTATTCAGTTGGTGGAGTAATGGAAGTGTCTATTTGAGGCTTGTGTTTATTTTCTTGGGGATACTGTAGATTTCCCCCTTAAATGTTATTCTTTTCATATCCAGCCTCTTGTTCTTTACAGATTCTCGAGAGTCAAGTCTTCCTGTCAGAATAAAAGTCTCTCTTATGTTTAGTCCCTGAGGGAGCAGCTGGCCAGCCAACTAATCCCCTACTGGGCCTTCTCCTCCTCCTCCTCCTCCTCCTTCCTCAAGCGCCCTTCCTCCCTTCCTGCCTTCCTTCCTTCCTTCCTCTCCTCGTGTCTTGTGTAATAGCTCCCTTGTTCCCGCTGGACAAAACAGCACCTTTGTGGCCTCTTTTTGCTTCTTTCTCGGCAGGGCTCAAACCTTCTTCACACACCGGCCAGCTCAAGTCAGAACCAAGAAACATTTAAAAAAGAAAAGAAAAGAAAAAACAGGAATAGGGACATTGAAAACAGCCGTTTTTTTTTTTTTTTGGGTCAAGCGGTTTCAATGTCCAACAGAGCAGAGAAACAGGCCTTTGTTATGAGGGGGATTAGTGAGTGAGGTGTGGGGAAGGTTGCCACCTCCAACACCACACACCTACACCACCCACGCAACTGCCACCTTCTCTAATTAACACCATACTCACTTTACACACTCATAACAAATGGACCAAATATCCACTACTTCCTTATTTGTCTAGTTTCAGGCTACAGCTCTTTAAATACAAATGGTGAGAAATTTAATATAATCTGCGATTATAAAAACATAACTGTATAATTCTCAGGTCGCTTGTGAGTGACATTATTTTTTTACAGTTTTTTTAGATTGTGAATCAAACAATCTACTTTACTTTTACTAACAGCAATTCTAATGTGCAGTTACAAAATATATTGGCATTCTATTGGTTAGCATCAATACCTGTGGTTTGGCAATCGTTGAATTGAATTACTTTAATACTCTCACATAAAGTATAATATTTAGTTATTTATTAAGAACCAAATTGAATATAGTTTTAGGGATGATGGCTTGTGGATATTCAGCTTTTCTATCAATGTAAAATTAGGAGCAATCATTTCATATCTAATATTAATCACATCAAATTTTGATAATCTGCAGTTTATATCTGGACATTTTGTGAAATCTATTATATTTTACTTGTCTTAAGTTCAATTTATTTAATTATAATGCTTTATGTATAACCAGAAATGTTATTTTTATCCCTCTGTAAAATGTGATTTTTTTTAATTATTTTAGCAAACCAAATTAATGTAGTAGTTACATCCTAAAGATAGGGAAGTATGGAGATTAATCTGTTGGTGCTGTGAGAATGACACAAGGTAATTCAGGTTAGATTTGGCTCTTTGATGGGAGATATCAATTGCTGTTTGAAGGCTTTTTTTTTCTCGGGCGTCATCTCTGGCTGTCTTTGCACTGAACTTTCCATTCGCAGGCAACGTTGCTCTGTCTCCTGTGGTGCGTTTGTATGCTTTGAACACATCAAACTGTTCTTTTGAAGGTCGCAGTCATAAAACCAGCCTTTGATGGTCATGTCATTTTGTACAATAGCCCTTTAGCTGTTATCCAAAACAGCCACACCTCCTCAAGATGTACATACTGACCGGTCATAATAGATGGTGGAAGTCTGCTTCAGTGCTTAAAAGCATAAACACTAAAAAGTTGAGATTCAGACAAGTGAAATATGGTCATTTTTCATGGAATCAAGTTCAGAACATGCAACAACAACAATTTCTCATGGTAATTTTGCAGATAAACCAAACATTTAATTTCTCCTCTGTAGGAATTTGCAGGAAAGGATGTCATATGTATATATTTACGGGGAAATGACCGATTTTGGCACTAAGTAGTAAACTTTTTGTTTCACCTTTCTCTAGTGCAAAGAATGCTTCAATGTGGAAACTCGTGGATATGACGAAAAAGACATCACACCTTGTTCTGTCAGCTGATTGCTCATTTTCAACTATTCCAAGATCAGATGTCAACTCCATGTGCATGTTGACAAGCCAAGAGTTGAGGTAGGATGTAATATGTCATATTCATTCACATGAAGGTTTTCATTTGGACAAAAATGCCTTTGGGGATGATGTACTAACACTATTAGTGTGAGCCTCAGGTGTTACCAGGGAAACAAGGCTATATTTAGTAATGCACTGACTCTCCCTCTCACATAGACACAAAGATAAATGCATACCCAATGTCTGTGAGTCCCCCCCCCCCCCCCCCACACACACACTTCCACTGAATATCCTTTTCCCGTGAGCTATTTCTTGTGCCGTTTACTCGGGACGGAACCGTCGTGGGAAGGTATGGCATTGTGTGACGCAAGCACTTTTGAGGGTAACCCCTATTAGGAAGCATGTGAAGGCCATAGAGAGAGGGAGAGAGGGGAAGGTCAGAACCTTGTCGGTGTCGAGTGACAGTGCCTTCCGCCCTCCGTACAATCCACTGATGCTATAAATAGAGCGGGGGATCCATTTATAGCTCAATGCCACATTGTGGTGCCGAACGGATGACACGTCTCAGTCAATAACTCCGTTGGAAAATATGATTAGGTCTCCCTCTGAAAGGGTTCACATTTGTTGCTGGTTCACCTTGGATGTGAATACAACCTTGTTATATATATTGTATAGTGTGGATATATATAGCATTAGTAACATTTTTGTGTTTCTTGGTAAGCTCCCTCTAAGCTATTAATATTGTTTTCCCAGCATACACCAAATAATCATGATGTGAACCTTATTGTTTTTCTTTTGTGGAAATGTAGCTGCTATTCTGTTCCTTTATGGCATTCAGTGACTTGCACTGTGAGACTTATTAGATGCATATTTTTTAATGTACCAACACTTGTGTTGTGTGGGAATTTTAGCAGGCTTCCTTTCACAGCTTCATTGCTATGTGAAATAGCGTGTATTTGCCTTTTTACGTGTCACTTCCTCCTCAGACATTTGGTCTACCTGGTGTTGTGTGTGTGTGTGTGGGGGGGGGGGGGGGATTGAGAGAGAGATTGAGAGATTGAGAGAGAAAATTCATGTGATTATTAGTAATTATGAGCAAATATCCTCAGATGGACTGTTGAAGGAAACTTTTTTTTAATTCCATATTTCAATGGCTGCATCCTTGGAGTCATGTTTTCCAATATTTGAATAAACTTGTATTCACCTTGTTGAAACTACAAGTAATCATGCTGTGTTGTTCCCAAGCAGTCGGATAAGATTGTGAATGACTCAACACTCAGACATGTATTATTTCCTCCCATTGTTTCTTCTGTAAGCAGTAATTGTACGCAATTCATGGCGGCTGATAAGTTTTCCTGTGAACTCACATTTGGACTTCTATATCCACCGACCAATGACGTAAATCGTAGTTATTTTTGGCATTTCTATTGTCGACAAAGCGTTAAGTATAGATTTTTGTGAGGCTATTGTTAGTATGGACTTATCTTGTTTTAATATGATTATTATGACTGTGACAACTATATTATGTAAAACTGAAGTCCAAGGTAAGATGATTTGAGTTCAATCTGGAATTTATTTATATTAAGTTGAATTTCCATGCAGTGCTATGTATAGTTGTATTTTGTGGAACTTATGAAACAGTGTCAGTTTTGCATCAAAAGTGACATCATTTATTGAATGATACTTTTGGTGTGCATTATAGATTCATTCATAATCACCACAAGTAGTCATATTATGACTAAGATCTTATGACACCAAGTATAACTTATTTTTACAAAACATGGTACAAGAAATACTCTTCCTTGAACAAATATATCATTTGATTTCCTCATCATTAAGGCTAGGATATGAATTAGTGGAGATGTGAGTGTACTGTCAATCCTGATAACAAGTTTGTGTCAGTCATGTGTGAGTAATAAAAACCAGCACAGCGTTTATTTCCTCAACCTGACCTCCTTTTAGAGGGCAGGCCTAACTGGATTAAAACGCCCACCGCAGTGAAGGTCTGTTTTTAATGCACGCCAAAGCAAGTGTGTGTTGTTATGTGACTGACAGCACCAGCTTGACGGTGTGTGTCTGTGTTTGTGTGTGTGAGAGTGTGTGTATTTGTCACAGGAAGTCAACATGGCTCGCCTATGATGTCATCTGTTCCTCGCTCCCCCTTTTTTGGCCTGCTATCTTTTCCTTGGCTTTATCTATTTTTCTTTTCTTATGCTCTCCAGACTGTCATCCCTTACTCAAACCCCCACCTGCTCTCACCCCCTCATCCCCACTCCCCGGACCCACAGGAGATGATAAGGTGATGTCATACCTCCGTTTCCTGGGGATATGAGTAACTGTACACTTAAAGCCTTGGCCATCTTGGCCTTGGCAGGCTGTGTGCGTGCACGCGTGCATGTGTGGCAAGTGTTCATGTACTTTTCTGACACATGATTGGGATAGAAATATATCATGAAAACTATTGCAAAACAATATCAATAAAAATTAAATAGGAATTAGTGTCTATTTAAATTGGGTGGACTCGCATTGAATGATCATGAGCCACTCCAAAAAACATACTAGCGTTAAACACTAAACAGTCCCACAGTCACCAAATAAACTGAATGTATTCATAGGTTGAAGGTGAAAAATTGTGAAAGTTGGAAGTTAAGCAGCCACATGCCACAAATACTCAAACAAACCTCAGCCATTTATGCACTTGCATCCATCTTCCCAGAAGTGAGGAATACACACTTGTAATGTGGGCTCTTCACCACCATCTGCAACCACACTGCTAGTCTTTTCTTGGGCCTTGGCAAACAAATCTTTCACGCACTAAACTAAAGCAGATATATTTTCACTAAAGCATGAGTAACATTATAAAAATAATATAAATGAATAAAAAAAATAAGGCAAGTCCTTCCCTCCAAGAGGTGAATTGCTCCTTCAACCACACAAAACAATTTACAAGCCAAAAACATTAACAAGAAGCTTTTTGTAATTTAGATTTTTGAGGTGCCAGTGCTATGCTCAATAACTAAAATATTGGCATAATTCTTTTCATAAGAAAGACCGCACTGTATTGGAAAACTTTTCTAAAGAATCAGACATTATTTTACATTTTTTTTCTAGTAATATCAACTCCGTGTAAACACCCAATTGCCCAGACAATATATATATATATATATATATATATATATATATATATATATATATATATATATATATATATATATATATATATATATATATATATATATATATATATATATATATATATATATATATATATATATATATATATATATATATATATATATATATATATATATATATATATATATATATATATATATATATATATATATATATATATATATATATATTTTTTTTTTTTTTTTAAATAATCAAGTTAGCGAGGCTTGCGCCGCCATGTCATATAGAGAGATTTCTATTTTATTTGAGTAAGGACTTTGTGGCATTCATTTTTAGTCAAATTACACACACTGACTTTGAAGGATGGGAGAACTGGCTGCAATACAAAGTTTGAAATAACTAAAGGCCTGCCTAAAAAAGAAAGGGGTGGTCAAATTTCCACGTCAGAGGCCGCATGCGCCCCACGACCCCCGGGGGCTGCAGCGAGCCGTAAAATAACATTGAGAGCGTGCCCCGAGTGCTTCTTTTCTAAATGTGACAGCAAAGCATGTTGGCTTTGCAGTCCCCAGCCTCGCAGCAACACTTTGAACCGCCATCAGCATGCATGTGGAGCTGTCCCTCTCCGACAAGAATAGAGTAGCGTTCAGCATGGATGATCTACTTGAAAGGACCAAACGGCAGTTGTTTTAAACTCGTCTGCCCAGCGAGGCCGATCCAGGCTCGCCAGTTATTCTGCGGAAGTTCAAAACAACCAGACAGATGATCTCGTAACGCAGATTTTTCTTTTTAAACTTTGCAGAGATTTCTTTTTTAAAAAAAATTAGGGCTTTTGTCATTATTAGCAATCTTCACATTACCAGCAATTCTGGTTGTGATGTCACAACCAGAATCGCTGAAAAAAGTGGGTGTTGTTGATGCATGTTTTGGGTTGAATAACTTTGAAATGGTAAAACAACCCCCCGAAAAAAGAAAAGAAAACCTGATGTGTGCCAAATTAATTTTCTAAATGAAAAATTACATGACTCACTCTTTTTTCCCCCTGCACAATAATAATACCCTATTCTAATCCTATGCTAATTACAGAATAGTATAAAATAAGCATAGTACGAATAACTCTTACTCCTCGTCCACATAATAGTTAATGGCCCTAGAGCTAAAGAAATGTTGGATTTACTTGATTCTTGTAAAGCATCCAGATACCTCTGGTCATCTGGAAGTGGGTTTTTGTGTGTTCCGAGAACAAGAATTAAGCAGGGCAGTCAGTTATTATGTTTGTGAACTGTGGGAACAAAGATTTGAGCTGTGCTGTTCTCAAAAGGTCAGTTAATTCAAATCAGGACTAAAATCACTATTTATTTTTACGTTTATTACTTACTCTTATAACTTTAAACTCTTATAATCTTATAACTTGCTCTTTTTCATATTTGAATTTGTTTTGTTTTAACCGTATCGTGCTGGTTTTAGTATTTTGAGTTGTTATTCTATTTTATGATTCAAATTTTTGGTGTATTTTTCGTTCTTGACTACAGTGTGATTGACAAACTACAGTCCCTACACTTAAATTCTTCTCGCAGACTGCCTTTTTTTGTTTGCAGTCATGTTTTATTAGCGTCAATGTGTCTTTATTAACTCTTGTCTGAACTGGAAAGAATAGTTGTCCATTTATGGGCAAGGCATTTATTAGCAGGCACCACTATTTGAGAAAACGTAACGTACTGCTTGTATCATTTCCTCACCTCCAGACAATGGAGCACTTCAAAAAGTTTGCATTAGAAATTCCTCTTGACTGTTATAGCTGCTCCTCTAGTCACACACGCACTAGGATGTGGCCTAAAAAGAGTCAGGAAGTTAAGCGGGGACAGAGCTATAAAAAAGAAAAAAAAGATGGGAGCAGTGACATGGTCAGGGCCACAGTCAAACAGTTGTGGCCCATCTGGGAGCAGTGGAATGAGAGCTATTTGCCTTAAATAGGCCTGTTTAGTGATCTATGTTCCCTTTAGCTTTTCATGTTGTCAATGACAGGAAAGGGAAGAGGAAGCGATAAGGGCTTTAACTCCGACATCTTTTTCCCAGAAAGGAGACGTGGCGGGAAAGGGGGGCGTTATGGCTTTGCTTACGCACTCGGAGGCAGGCAAAAATAGGGCTTGTTCCATGGAAAGGGAATATTTGCATCACATCCGCTCCAAAAGTAGGCTAAATACAGGCTAAGTTGGTTTTGACAACAAGACTCGTCCATCTTTTTGTACATGACACAGCAACTGACCCACTCACACACATACACACATCTCCATATCTATATATACAGATATGTATGTATGTGCATATATATATATATATATATATATATATATATATATATATATATATATATATATATATATATATATATATATATATATATATATATATATATATATATATATATATATATATATATATATATATATATATATATATATATATATATATATATATATATATATATATATATATATATATATATATATATATATATATATATATATATATATATATATATAGATATATAGATATATATAGATATATATAGATATATATAGATATATATAGATATATATAGATAGATATATATATATATATAGATATATATAGATAGATAGATATATATATATAGATATATATAGATAGATAGATATATATATATAGATATATATAGATATATATAGATATATATAGATAGATAGATATAGATAACATTTATTCTTTCATATATACCTGACACATAGGGTCACTTCAAGCATGTTAAATAACCAAAGAGGAATTTCTGAGATATATTTGACAAGATTATTGTTAGTCTCATTAGGCTGGCATTGAAGCTCTTTGTTCTTGCCATTTTTTTTGCCTCTAGGTTTCTTACTGGAAACGTTCATATGGCATTTGATCTAACCTGATTGGATAGGCAAGTGCTTAGGAGGTTTGACAAAAGCACGTTCCTATTTGCAGCAGTAGCGAAGGCTCACAAAGTTGCTCTTTTATCATTGAATGGGAACAATGGAGACTGAAATGTGTTTTCCGTTGTTTTTGGCCACTTGTGTTATGTTATGCTTGATTGAGCCAAGCCTCAGCTCAAATCCTTGGGCCTCTGCGGAAGGACAGTGGCGAGCTAAAGTCACTTTCAACCCGAGAGAAGCGCCTCATCGGCATCTCGTAAAATCCCGCAATGCATTGCTTACGAGACCTCAGAGTTTCATTCTGCTCCATCATTTTCATGATTGCAAAACGATTACGATGAGATTTTTGAAGGGACTGTTATTTGCATCTACTAGGAAGCAAAAGTCAAACATTGAAATGGTATTTTCCCTACTATTTTGCATTCATAAAAGATTGGGGTCTGTATATCATATTTGGACCTACTTTGTGTTCTGATTCAGCATTTTCAGTAGAGAACAGAAGGATTTTTATCATCCCTATCACAAATCAGGCCCTGATCCATCTACAATGTGGTTCAGTGGCAAATAGTTGGCCTATTAATGATTGGAATTAAAAATGCAATTTAGGGGAAATTGTATTTTTTAGACAGTTGGTTATCATTGACCTTTCAATAAAATAAAAACAAGATCATTTTGACTCGGAGGTGGTTGTCGAATGATTGTTTCCGGCCGTCAAAATTGATTGAACATCTGTCATGGTCAATGGTAACGGATGATTGGAAGGTTGTCATAGAAGATCTCAAAGGCAGCAAAGCAGGAAGACATAGACGAATATTGCGGGAGGCCGAGATGCAAGTAGGAAAGGTGAATAAAGATAGATGGAGATGAGAAGGAGAGAGAAGTAACAGATGACCCAATGTGTGTGTACGTATGTGTGTGGATGTGTGTGTGTGTGTGTGTGTGTGTGCATATCTTGGCTGCTGTCAGGCTAAGGGACTCCCAGAGGAAGCCGGCCCTTGTTCAGTTTACAGTCTATGATTCCCTTCCTGCCCGGCATACCCGTAGGCCAACGGCCAACCAACACTTTGTGTGAGCGTACTCACAAGCAAATGCATGTGTGCTGAGAGCGGGTTTGCCTGAATACAATCTTGTCTTCGTCTGGTTGTGTGGCAAAAATTCTGGGCATCAACCAGTTTTCCCATCTGGGCATTTGGACTTGTTTACATGAGACAAATTAGACCATGATTGGAAGAAATAAGGACTGAATGTCTTATAGGGTAAATATCACACAAAAAGGAGCTTGACATTACTGCATTTAAAAAGATTTTGTTTTGGCTGTGATAGGCTCCAGCATCCCCGCGACTATTGAGAGGATTAGAGGCTCAGAAAAGAATACATGATATGTCATTACCTTTATAGAAACTAGTAGAAATGCTTTCAAACATACTACACAAAGGCTTTTTTTTCCCAGGAAGGGCAACATCTAAGACATTTAATGGGGCTTTGTTCGCCCTCAGATGGTCTAGATTAGGTGCAGATTATGAGAAAAACGGACAATTTCTTTTAAATCAGGGGTGAAGCGAGGTCATTGTCTTTGTCTGAGCTTTTGTCATCTGCTATGACTTTACATTAGCTTTTTTTAAATATCAGAACCAGACTTGTTTTTGCCCTGAGAGCTAGTCATTTTAGCTTTATTAAATCCACACAAAATGCCCCCCATGCGCCCCCACCACAAACATTCCCATTTCAAACCTTCTCTTGTGGATTCATATGTAGTGATTAGCATCATAAATGTATTAGGATTGATTTACAAAGTATTACTTTAAAACTCTGAGCCCTTGACATGCACTGTTTTGTGAAAAGAGGGTCCCATGCCAAGTCATGGAAATTGATTTTAACACAATGCTTCTCTCTAGTGGCAGGCAAAAGAAAGACATTCCTTATTTCATTCATTTTCCATTCCCTTTATCCTCACGAGGGTTGTGTCCAGACATATTCCATTGAGGGCAATGACCTTTATGAAACATGGGGCACTTGCTTATAGAATTACTTTAACATTAGACTGTGTTAAAATTTACATAAATAAGTTCTCAGAATACATGGAAACAACGATTCAGTACTGTAGGAAAAAAACATAAACACAAGACAATATTTGGTCAACTGTTTGACACAGCTGAAAAGAAATCCCCTCATATTCAGAAAATATGATTTGAGTTTGATTTATTTAACAAAGGGACAATACATATTAATACATATACGTACATGTTAATGAATATCTTTGTGTATATCATTGGCATATAGTGTGTATATGTATAGATGGATATACTATTTATGAACATATATTCTATTTTTATTCTATATATATATATATATATATATATATATATATATATATATATATATATATATATATATATATATATATATATATATATATATATATATATATATATATATATATATATATATATATATATATATATATATATATATATATATATATATATATATATATATATATATTGATTTATTCAAATATGGAACAGTACAAGAAAGATTAGAATAATTTTCATGTATAAATCAATCTCATGTGTAAGTGTCACAGTTTTTCTGGGTTAAAAGAAGGTATAACCTTTGGTAACAAAGATAGTAAGTATACATAGTGCATTTATTTAAATACATAACGCCGGAAAATGCATTACAGCTTTAAAATGAGGTTGTTAGCGTGAATTATTTCAAGGAAGAATATATCAGTAAAAACATTCAAATATGTATGATAAATTAATTTTATGCTGTCAAAAAGAATTGGACGTCTATTGTTGTTGTTCATTTAGTTGTGGACCTCTACCTTTTGATTGTTTGCTCTTTTAATGGGAGAAAAGTCAGCGGGATCTAAAGCTTTCGCTTCCCCATCAGGCGTGTCCGCTGACCTCGGTAGGAAAAAGACGGCCTTCTGACTCAAGTCCACGTCCGAGCCCGGTTTGGGTGTTCCGTCCCTTTTGAGCGCCACATACATGTTGTGTTTCTTCGATTTATACGTGTTGTACTTGTTCTCTTCCATGGTCTCCACAAAGTGGCAATCATCATTGATTGTTTCCTGCAACACGGAAGGGAGGACACCACTTATATATAACACTTCATACGAATTCAATGTCTCATTGGAGCTACGTTTGCATGTGATGAGTGTGAGACAGCTCATTTCCTATCATAATAAAAAAAAATAGACCAAAAAATTGGGGAAACGTACCAAAGTTACTACTGAATTTCCACAAATATGCTCAATGATACTTACTGATCCATAGAGGTATCCTTTATTGTTCATCGCCAGGTATTTTTCCATGTGTGCACTTTTGACAACCACCACACTTTTCTCCGTTGCCTGCAGTCTCAATATAACTGTAGCATATAAAGTATTAAAAAAACAAACAGTTTTGTATCAAAGGTTAAAGCATTGTTCCTAATGATTGTTATACTATTCTGTTAGAAGCAGTGTTTCATATTAAAATAAAATGTGCTCACCATGAGGGTCATTCTCATCCAAGCTGCCATTGATACTCCCATCAGGCATGATCCTCAGATGGTGGCCTCCATTCAGGCAGTGCAACTTAGTGAAAGTGCGAGTACGAAACCAAAAGTCAGCCATTGACCCACTGGGGAACGTTATCATGTCTCCTTCGGACATCCTCCCACCCTGTCGACATTCGTGATGGGAAGCAGACGCGCTGGCTTCTCTGTTCATGTCACCTGGAGGAGAGTGTCGGATGCAGACAGGAAGTTGGTTTCAGAACAGCTCCTTTTGAGATCTGAGCACCGGAAATGTTTCACTCGGGGTAGGCATGTTAAAACTTGTCATCTCAAGTAATTAAACACACATTTTCCCAGATGGTGCTGATGTAACTTTCGCACGAAATTTGTCAATTAGCTCGACAGGATGACATAAACAAATAAAAGCACAGACGTTGCAGTAGTGTGTGCAATCAAATTCTTACTTGGAGGATTCTGCAATTCCTTTTGAAAGTGTGCTGGATTAATATATGGAGCCATGTTGAATAATTCGAAGTAGAAATTACAGTATGTGCAATATTATGCATTATCGAATAGGCAGACAGTCTGTCAGTAGTTTGGTATTTATTTACTCAATAACATGTAGAGAATAATGCTATTTGGAAATAATGACATGTGTCAAGGGTTCAATTGCCTTATGTGGGGGAAGTGGTTGTATCAAGATAGAAAAATGTATTTCTTCTTTATTTTTGTACTTTCATGAAACTGTAGCTTTTCTATAATATTCTAACGCGCATTATCTGAGGGTTTTGAGAATAAATGTTTGCTTAAGATGTAGTATTCCTTGCCAACTAGCTGCTATTCATAACCATCTTTCCATCAGACTCCAGTAAGCCAATCATGGTTTTGAATATCAGGTTCTGGCTGGGGAAGTTCGGGTTGACAGACAAATTGAGATTTGAGAAGTGCTTCACAAAAAAAAAATCGTGCCATTTTTCATTGTATCGTTTTGAAGAATCAATCCACATGGATTTTTTGAATGCTATAGCAAATCAAGTAAATGATTAGTGAATCCCATATGTTTTTTTTAGACAAACAAAATCAAAACATGACACACTTTTTATGTGAAAAGGGCCTTACCAGCAAGCAGGTGATGTGATGCTGCAACACAACAATCCTGCGTCATAAGAATATTCTTCCTTTTTTTATGCAGGAGCTTCAGCGGCTCCTGCAATATTCTACCATGCAGGGTTCCTTCGAGCAGTTCCGTGCCAAGACTAAAATTATCACATGAGAAAATAGAGAGCGAATGGGTGTTGCTTCATTCATTCTGGCCACCAGTGAGCACGTCAGTAGACCTCAAACACACAAGGAGCTTGAATACATTTTCTTAGATAACTCGGGCGCCTTTAATTCTAGTTTTATTTTTTTGTTCATTCAGAAAAAAAAAACATTCAGACAACAACTGGAGTGATCATGTGAGATATCAACGTGGGAGGATGTGTTTCTGTGTTAAACACCTCATGACAATCACATACAAGAATGCTGGAAAAAATGAGTAAGTGTTACTGGTCATTTTCCCAATTCGCTGTATTGATTCACTTGTTAAACTTGAACTACCAGACACATTTTTAACAATGCTTATGACCCAGATAGGATGGTCATAATTATTTATTCATTCATTTTTGTACCAAGGGTCACGGGGGGTCTTGGAGCCCATCCCAGTTGACTTCGGGCACCAGATGGGGGACACCCGTAATTGGTAGCCAGCCAATCGCAAAAATCAGAGCACACAAGCCCAGGGAACATTATTTTAATTTGTACAATTAGTAATCAATATTTTGTCCATTCCTTTGTTGTTGGATTGGACTTTTTTCCATGTCTAGTTCTACAGTGAGTATTAATATTAAATTGGACTATGGATTTTTGGGGAACAAATACAAATAAATCATATGTCTTGTATGCATGCACGCCCGGGGAATATAGGCAACTTAATATATTTTATTTTCTTTGCTCTTCTTTCTTTTTCCTTTCAGTTTTACAATACAACCACAAGCATATTGGAGTAAACGTCAGGCTTTCTTCATGCCAACTCTACATGCTAAAAGAAAGTAGACGTAGGTCTGCCTTATTGCCAGTAGATGACGGCAAAGAACTGCTAAGCGTCTTGATGACGTCTACGAGCCCTGGCTGTCATGTTTGCTGTCAAAGATTGTCTTTTAATAAGAAGGTGCAATAAAAACAAAGTAGATGTTTTATGAAAGCATTACTGGACTATAACCGTTATATATTAATGCCACTCTAAATGGCTGATGAGGGAGATTCGTTTTTTTCTTCTTAAAATGAATATATATATATATATATATTTCCCTCTTCTAGAAATATTTGGTTGTAATTCCTTGCTTTTTTCACTTATATTTGGGGTGGAGTTGAGCGGTGATTATCAAGGCAGCTGACAAAATAAATGACATGATCTTAATTTAATAGGTATGTATATCAGCATCCGTAATGTCCTCCCTCTCCCACACGCAAACTTATCCGATTGGACAAGAGAGACGTCAGTAAAAAAAAATCTCATGTGTGTGGCGCTAGGTTGTCGAAGCGAAGCCCTTAAGCGAGGAGTCCACATTTGTTTGCAGCGATCAGCCGCTTATTGTATTGGCAAACCTCCCTCCAACCCTCATCATCGCCCCAGCCGGACTGTCCGCTCCGTCATGACTCGCTCGACAGGAATGCACCATAGATTTACATAAGGATCTGGACTCTATATTACCAAATCGGATCGATTGTGACAACTTCCCGCATGTTGAGCTGGTGACGCTCTCAAGAAAGCGTGTGAACGGAGGTTTTGCAGGGGATCACGCAAGGTTATGCAGGTAAGGCTTCTATTGGATCACATCTCGCGTACATCGGATGACATCTCT
The DNA here is from genome assembly GCF_051989575.1 of Stigmatopora nigra. Classification (NCBI taxonomy): domain Eukaryota; kingdom Metazoa; phylum Chordata; class Actinopteri; order Syngnathiformes; family Syngnathidae; genus Stigmatopora; species Stigmatopora nigra. The sequence goes on from NC_135526.1 coordinate 7,604,717, forward strand.
GCTCTTGTTTACACGTCTTGTATCGTAATCGGATTTTTGCATCCCTCTTTTTATAGCCACTATAGCAGTCCACGTCAAGGATCGCTCCTTTTGCTTGCTCGGAGATTTTTCTTGTTCTTCTATCCAGCCCAGCAGCTTGTGTGTGCAGGCAGGGAGCAAAGATGGGACTGCCTGCCCTGGAGTTTAGCGACTGCTACCTGGATAGTCCTCAATTCAGGGAAAGACTCAAGTCCCATGAGCTGGAGCTGGACAAGACCAGCAAGTTCATCAAGGAACTCATCAAAGATGGCAAAGCACTCATCCTGGCCCTCAAAAGTAAGTCAAATGACAACTCATTATACACAATTATCAATTGAAGCCATTAATATTAGTTGTACTTAATCATTGGCCAGTTAATGTTGAGAAAAATGAGTGTCAAAAGCAGTTTTTGTCCATAGTATGGAAAAAAATAGACCATGGCATGAACTTTCTAGACCGTGGAACCTTTGTGGTGGTCTGTGTTGTGTTTTTTCCAGAACTGTATTATTTATTATCAAAATACACTTGACTCTACCACTGCTTACGTTCCCTTTTTGCATGATCAGTTTAGGCAGGTTCATATTGAGTTTATTTCATTCCTAATTTTGACTGTCAAAAGAAGTGTGATCCCTTGGTAGAAAGAGTCCTAATGTGAGCGTGGGAGAATCACATCATCCCTCTTGCTCAAGTGCTCTTAGGCTAATGTTAAGGTGTAAGAATGTGAGTATCTCTTCCAAGCTGTCAGTGGCTTTGCTCCCATTAGACAACACTTAAGACTGGAGACACTGGGAGTGCTTTGCACTCTGCATCAGACACTGGCGAGTGCTGGTATGTGAGGGAGGGTGTAAAAAAGCTTCCATGCTGGCCGGATGTCAATAACAGATCAAGCTACGACCAAGTTCATCTTGTAAATGAAGCGCTATGGCTCATGGAAGCGCATTTCCATGGGCACTTGTCAATAGGTGAAGGGACAAATGGATGAAGGGATATATATATTTTGCACCAGATGTGGCTCACTCCATTCCAAAATACAAATTTGAGATTATTATTACATGTCAGCACCAGTTTTAAATTTTTTTTTGTCTTTTTAAACAGTGTCCTTTGTTTCAGTTGATGTGCATCCTACTAGTTTTGCTCATTGGGAAATCTGGAAAATCTAAAGGAATGACCATTGTGACTTTTCTCCGCTGTTTTCGCAGGGTGCTGCAGCTCATCTGCAATTTTATATTCAAGTTCCCTTCATTAGATAGCAGAGTCAGCTTTTGTTGATTTACTCGCCGTTTGTTTCGAAGTTTTGCAAATAACTGAGACAAATTGTAAAACAGTTAATGGAAGAAGTCCATTGTGTCGCCTGGAAATCTGCTGATTTGACTTTTCACAATTCTCTCCATGTTCATGCACACATGCTGTAAATATGGCTACAGTGCTTTATGAGCTCTTGAGCTGTTCGTATGTATGTGCGTGGGTGGACAGCAATAAATGCTGTGGGTGGGAGCAATGAGGTGATTGGCCATTGCCTTGAAGTCTCTGTAAAGTAAAAAAAAGATTCCCAGATTATAACTGCGCAGGTGTTAAGTCATTTGAAACAGTTGAATAATTCACATTTATCTACTAAAATTGGAATAACTGCTTTGGAATTGGCAACATGTGAAACATACAAACATATAGACCCGACTGGGCCTGTAATGACTACAGTCAGTTTTGACAGCCTCAATTACAGTATACAGTGTGTCTGCATTCACATATCCTTGTGGTTTGTGCATGAAACCTGCGGTTGCTTCAAAACTGCCTTGCATCCGACCATTAGCACTGTCTTGATAATGGCCCTTGCCTTTTGGCCCTCCACTCTTGACTTCAAAACAAAAGCTTTAACATTAAAGCTTGTGTGTGACTGACTCAGTGCAGGAAGGGGAATTCTTTCCTCCTCTGCCCCTTGGCTCTCTTGTCATCTAGCCTTTTTACTCTACAACCATTGTTTTTTTTCTGCAGCCACCCACCGTGTTGTTGCTGAGTTATATGGAAGCTAATCTCAGTGGTTTCTTTGCATCACTGTCAAATGTGCTGATAGACGATGGCCTGGCATGCACGCGTGCACACCGTGCCATAACTAATTATCAATTATGGTGGATGGGAGCAGTCCGGCCTTATTTTTAAAAGGTTCTCCTCGGTAGTGTGGGCCAGATGGAAAAAAAGTGAAAATAGAACACCGTGGCCTTATTATTTTTGTCTTTTGGAGAACGGAATCTAGGTTGTGCAGAATTGAGGGGGGGGGGGGGGGGGGGCTGGTTTGGGCCTGCGGTAAGACTTGAAATATGAATATTCCGTTTGAAGCAAGGGTTTTAGATATTTTGTCTCCCATGGGAGGACATCAATTATCATAGGTATGTGCATATGTGGATGCATCAGTGTGTCATTGCATTGGAGCACAGTGGGGGTTGGGGGTCTTCCTCAAGCTGTGACGTACTCTGCGGGAGAAAGAAAATAGGGCATGACTGAGCTCTGCCCTGGTCCCATTGTTTGCGATTGCAAGTGCATCACTAGTTTGATTGTGTAGTATAAAAGCAAATGTTCATTCGAGGTGTATCAGCAGTTTAGAAGAGAATTTCTCCATAAAGTAAACTCCAAATCAAATATTACACTCTGTTTTTGCGCGTCATGAGGTGACTTTTAAATATTTCATCTTGTGGGGCTTATCGAGTTACACAGCGCGATGACAGTGACTCAGGATTATTTGCATGTGTTCTCGTTTCAGTGCACAGTTACACACGCCGCTGTTGTTACCGTAGCAACCACGTAAAATGACTCAGTGATATCCGATCTCACAGAGAACACATAATTGGGTGAAGAAATCTTTTCCAGAGGGTGAAAGTGTAATTTTCACTTATTTTGGAAAAGAAACACTGATGAACTTTCAATTCATTTAGTGTCTTCTGATTAGTTATGAAAATAGGCAGCTGCACTTTAAATTCCTGTGTAAAAATCTACTTTTACTAAAGGTAAGACAGAAAATTATTGCTGCTCTTTGGTGAGTTCACTTTCTCAGCTGTTTCAATAGAAGCATTTACCATAAGTGAGATGACATGGAAGTTCTGGTCAACCTGGGAAAAAGATTATATGTACATACCATTTCCTCTTCTATGCTACCTCAATAATCTATTTATGTTTTCAATTTGTGTGAGGTTTCAACCACATGGCCGCCAAATCTTTTTTTTTAAACCACAGTAGATTGAGCAATTTGGAAGGTGACCAGAGTTCTAATTACATTTCCCGCTTGCGTTTACTCACAATTTCTGTCTGAGTTGACTAGAACCCAAACACTTATAATAGCCAATAAACCAGGAAAAAATGAAACGGTACTCTTCCCGCAAAATGAATTCCAGCAATTAAACCCTTTATCTCGCTAACTTTTCCCATGTATAAAATTCCTTTAATTATAGCGCAATACTTTTAAAAACGTCCTTAATTGTGATGAGAAATGTCTCCCATACTTTCCCCAATGTGATAGCCAGAAGAAAAAAAAAGGGGGGAGGAATCAAGTCGTGATTTATTTCACCCTCTGAACCTCTTAAAAGGGAATCTGTGGCCTGAGGTCTCCATTTGCCGCTCAACCTCGCAGGCACGCACTCAAAACTGAGTGTGTGATATGAACTAGAAGCTCTCCGCCTCTGGTAGTGAAAAGGTGTGGCCCACATTTGCTAAAGTCTAAAAAAAAAAAGGAAAAAGAAAAGAAAAAAAACCTCAGGCCTCATTAGGACTGACTTACATATCTCCATGCGTACAAGGTGCTCTGCAGGTGAAGCTTAAGAGAAATACAACAATTGCATGCATATTCCCAGACGCACATGTAGGGGCATGTCAAATTTCAAACGATCATTGGATTCCCACGCCAAAGCTTTAAAAGTAAACATTAAAGAGCCGGTTTTACGAACTCAGGCTTTCAAAATCCTCGACCTATCTCCAACCCGTATGGGAATTTGAGACGCACACGTCACAGGTGGTGAAACGAGAAAAAAAAAACATTCTAATGCTCCTCGTTTGAGTGTCAGTCAAATTGGGGAAAAAACAATTAGAATAAAACGAAATAAGGTATTGCTATCCATGAACAATTGGCGGACAACTGCAGTAATTTCGTTTACACCCTACCACAGTCTGTGGTGGTGTAGTTGGTAGCTTGGCTACAAATACGCACTATCAAAGTGTCTTTGTACTAAAGACTGAACCTTAATTTGCTCACTTTATTTTAAGACCTAAATGCTCACAATTGTCAAAATGTACCCTAATGTTTTTACATGTGATTGCTGTCATATATCATCACCACTAATGGTTGTTTTGTAGGCACCGGCTCGAAATTTTTAACCAAAGTTGGCACGTAAACGATGTCAACATCCCTCTGAGCTCTCCATCAAGGCTTCGTCTGCTAGGATACTTAAAACATGTCACGAAAGAATGCTGAGTAAGCTTTTCTTTGTGTTCGCTCAAAGTGGCCTTGAAGAGATGCAACCCCTTTATCAGGCCCTTTCCTTTTTGCATTGGGAGTGCATAATATCGCTTTGATACTAAAATTTATCTATCATGGGCCATAGACATTAGAAACAAAACAAACCATAACGCCACTAAGAATATTTAATCCCCATTTTACCACACTGCGCTGCCTTATCACCCCCCACGCATTTATTGGGCATCGTGTGCACACACACATGTAGTAGGGGTTCATTTCATGGGTTAGGGGGTGGCCATGCGGGTACAAAGCCAGCCAGAGCTCAGCTTTAATGGGGTAATCTCCTTGGAGTGTGGGGGGCGGCATTGGTGTCTGGCTTGCTACTGAGGAGGGGGTGGGGCTTTCGCCTATTTATTTATTCATATCAAATGCCTGTGGGGTAAACATTAAATTGAATTCACTGCCAGCTCTTTTACTTTGAATCTTTTTTAGCATTACAATATTTGGTCTTTTTCTAAAGAAACCTCCCTATTTGAAATGTTTGGTAACAACCAAATGAGACATTTTAAAAATCATAAGATATATTGGTGGACAAAAAGTTACAGAAAATGCATTTTTAAATAGTGACGGAAACACAGCATTGATGTCGTGTCAGATTGATTTGATGGGCCTTTTGCTCCAGATCAACAGACCATCACATGTTGATCTCTATTAGCTCATTTCTGCAGGACTATGATGAAGTAATTCTCTATTGGACCATTCTTGTTACCCAACAACAACAACAGAAACAAGCAATACTGCAACCCGCCTTTGTTTGGTGTGTTCATCAGGCCTCAGTTCACCTGATGGCATAATACAGACAAGTTAACAAGAAACGTACATTATACCTCAGAAGGTTCTTGCAGAATAATGCATTTGTGGAGGGAAACGAACAAAACGTGTGATCATGATTTTTTGTTTGTTTGTTTGTCAAGCAGCGGCTCACGTGTTTGTATTTGATAGGCAAACTAACAAACAGTTAGTACGCAGAACATTCTTGTACTATAATAGACCTATTTGTGCTTGGATACTAACAAAGTGTGTGATTCCCCCCTTTTACACTGCTTTGTAAAAATAGATGGAGCCAAACTATGATCTGAAGTGTAGCTTTATAGTCCAGAAAATACGGTGTATAAATAACGTATAGGGAGAAAGAAGATGGTTGTATTTTTCCTCTAAATTGGATTGATTTGACAGCATATGCGAAGTTGCTTTTATTACATTTGACCACTTAAATTGCAGTTCTATGCATTCATCCTTTTATTTCATTTAGTGCCTGCCTTGATTAAAGTTCATTAAGTTTGGATGACCTGGAGACTATCCCAGCAGACTTTTTTAAGCATTGGGGTTGGCCACAGGCAAATTGTGAGTCACATCTAGACAATGTAATATCCACATGTAGGGTGCCGGATCTTCTTCGACCGTTTTGCTGTAATACTCTTTGCTCCGAGCAACAGCAGGTGTCACAGACAGCTTGCTCTCATGCTTCCATGAGTCTTCACATTAGCGTGAACACACGCGAACTGCAATGAACCCATCCGCATGGAGAATTTGATTTCGCTCAAGCACTAATTCAAGTTAGCATGCGAGGGATAAATCGTTTGCGGAGTCAAATATACCAGTTCTCTCTCAAAGCCCAAATATACAAACAACCACTTGCATACTTTTCACACCATAGAACAATTTTTAGATTTTGAATGATATTTTTGGGGTGTGGAAGGAAGCCAGAGCGTCCATAGAAAATCAAAGAGAGAAACATGTAACCACAAAATGATTCAAATCCAGAATGTTCTTGCCAAACTTCTTCCCAGACAAATTACACTTCTAATTCAATGTACCATTGTATTTGAGGGTTAACCATTTTACAATCCACATAAATAATAATGTTAATCAATTAATTGTCCACAGGTCTTGAACTGTTTATTTCTAGTGCATTGTTTCAACTAAAGTCCTATTCTGTCTTCATGTCAGCATGACCGTCTGGATGTGGGATTTACTTCCTCATCCTGTTCTAGTTTTAGGATTTTCCGTTTTATACTTCCCAAGGACAAAGAAAGGGAACAGGAAACAAAAACCTGCACTGCTGTAGCTATTTTCTTTTTTTTTGCATATCCAGTACATTTATGTATGTCGGACTCATAGACAGTCGTTATGGAAACATCACCGCCCAGAAAGACCCAAATTCAAAATGATTGTCGGCGTACAGGACCCCTTTCCCCCCTCAAAAAATGACGACTGTGCACATTAGGTTTCATTTACTTAACCTATTTTATTTCACCAATAGCAATTATCACTTGATTTGTTGTCGTATTGAGCTACAAACGAGCACTGGATGTCACATTCCTTTCTACGGCGGTGGCTAGGTTGGCCAAGCTGCAAAAATGTCTCGTTTTGTCTTCGATCGAGTCTACATGAGTCACAGAAGAAAGGATAACTAATGAAATATGCTCAGGAAGGACTAAGCCAAGGTTGTTAGAGGCTGCTATTGAACTGACAATTGTCTTCAACTTCAGTCTGCATTGCCGATTTTGGGAGGTGGTTCAGTAACATTTCATCCAAGTTTGCCAAGAGGATTTGTTGTTGATCCTTGGCATCTCAGACATGATCTATCAAACAAGTTTAAACCCAACACGCCAATGCAAAAAAGTACTTCAAAAGGATTTCTGAACTTTCCTGCTCTGTGTCACAAATGTTACCAAGACATTTCACGTTTAGAGTAAAAAATACAAACATGCAAAATGAAGCGTTTGATTCAATTGAAATTGTACAAAGCTGAAGAAAAAAAAGCACACTAAATCTTAATGGTCACAAGGGGCTAATAATCCAGTTTGACATTTCAAATCTTGTATACACAGTACATTCATCAGTAACATTCATTCATCTCAAAGGCTGCCAATTGAATTGCTTGCATTTAATCTGGTCCGCAGTACAATTTTGCCACCCATCATTTAAGCCCTTTTGCTGTATTTTTTTGTTTGTTTTTGCGCATGCGGTCTGGACACAGTTCAGGCTTGTGTTGGGCGAAGAGAGGAAGTGGAGAAAGGCTATTTTGGAAACTGGCTCTAATCTGGTTATTGTGGTTTCCATCCTCTCACTCACTTCTGTCGCCATCATGACTCTGCTCAGTTTGGCCTGATTTTGTAACCTCCACATAAGTGGGACAAACGCCCTTGGGAGATGTTTTCAAACAAACATTAACGCTTCAATTTGACCAGAATGTTTTTGTTGTGTAGAAACTTTATGGTATACTGGGAAATAGCCATTTAGAGTCCAGTAGAGTTAGTTATTTATTTACAACTATAAAACCACATACCGGAATCATGTCAACAAAGTGTACAGTGTAAATCACCTGATACCGGAATAGCACATTTAGTTAATCACACATTTGCTCCAATTTTGCATAATATTTTTTTGCTTCAGAGTTACAGGTACCTTAACCTCAGAGTTACAGGTACCTTAACCCCCGGACTTATTATTCTTTTATCACTATATATGGCACTGACAGTGATGGACGTTCAAGCTCGGAATTGATTCATCCATCACTGTCAATGAGTTAAAATTTGCCTTGATATCCATTATTAATCTATTTACAAATAGTGTAAGTCATTTTAATTCATACTCCTTCTCGAGCAGGTTGTGCATAATTCCCTTGACTAAGAAACAAGAATGAAAACATGGCTTCTTTGCCAATGATAATTATATGGAATGGTCTTTTTTTATAGCTCATTTTAGCTGACGATGTCCGCACATTGACCTGAGTAAAAGCGTGAAAGCTATATTGGCTACCAAAAATCCTAGTGGAGATTTCCTCTAAATTACAAGGTTGTCCACTTGTAGGGCAAATGAGCTCATCCCACATTCCTTATGTGGATTTTTCCAGAGATGGCTGGCGATCGGCAGGCAACAAGGCCAATTCACCCAACAAGAGATGAGGAAAAAGGGAAAGCGTCACTTGTTGTCTGTGCTGGCTGTGTCAGCAGCAGGCGTGGCAGAAAATTCCAAAATGAGGGCGGGAGAGAGAGGTCAAAGGGGGCTCCAGAGAATAAATGTGGATAGGATCGGGAGCAGTGGGGGTGTGTGTGCTGATCAGTGCGGCAACAAAATACAAACAGAGATACCTAAGAAAAACTCTCAAAAGAAGCTAGTTGACATAAAATAATTCAAGAATGAGGGATATTGGAAAAAAACATGAAGCAGAGAAACACAGCTTTCTACTTGAGGTGTGGTGTCATGGCCTCTTTGTGCTAGTTGCTAGGATTCCAAAGTTATTTGGCCAGGCACAAGAGAGAAAGAATATAAAAGCCTCAATGGTATACAGTGGTATCTTCCTCTTCTACACTCAGTGTAGTGGATCTCCACGTATTAAACTCTGCTAACACTCATTACAGTTGTTTTTCTGCATATGCACAAGTTGTCACTTCAAAGCTGACAGTTTCATCTGGGAATGCATTCAATTCAATGACATTGTGAGTAAAAAAAATGTATCTTGGAACATATTTAGTTCAACTTTTCACTATAATTCACCAACATATGCTGATATACTTGAATTCAGCCCGGCCTACATTTTTTACATCGGAGAAACCGTCTAAACCTCACTGGAGCAAAAGCCGTAAATCCACATTTGACGTTTGTGGTGCCTCTCTGGGTTGTTTCTCTGCTCAGCTTTTTTGAATCTCTGACTTGCGTGACTCCCTTTCTCTTGTTTCTGCCCTGTTTTTTTTTTCCCAACGATTGTTGCCCCCTATTCAGCGTGGCGTTCACAGTTCATTCTATCAGTAGACTTTATGGACGACTATTGTTCTCCGGTTTTATACGTTTATTGTTTGGTGGGTGTGTGTCGAGCCCTGGCTGCCATTCATTCATTTTAGGGAAAGAAAAAACTGGTCTGGGTGAAAGAATAGCATCAATTATTTTTATTTTCTCGATGGGGCATGTTTTTTGACCTCATTGCCACATTAAAACTGTGTGTGTGTTGTTCTGTTTTTGTAAAGTAGCAGAAACTCATTTGCATTGAAATGTTGCATGTTATTTTGTCATTTTCATTGTGATGAATGACAGCAGGGATGAAAGAAACATGCTTACATAACCACACGCTTGTCTTTGTGCACACTAACAGTGTGAGTTTCACCACTTTCTAATTGGCTTTTCTTCAGATTCATGAAGTTTATTGCTCGAATAATCAACATCATCTTTCATTCATCTGATATTCTGCCCTTTACAGACATTGATGGAAAAATGCACACATTGGGCCTAATTTTGTAAACACATAAATATCTGCAAAGGTGGAATATCAATGAATCAACTGCAACTAACACACTCGGTTAACACATTGACCTTACGTGAAATGATGAAAACCATCTGCAGAGACAGACAAAGGGATCATTTCCAGTGAGCGCGCGCTAGTTTTGCTTTGTCAACTGGCGTGCTGTGTCATGTGTTGGCCTCTGTTTGCATTATACTCTAAGTGAATCCAAATGCGGGCTATTTTTGTGCTCTGGTCTCGGCTTCTTTTCTCTCTTTCTGTGAGTGCGTGTCCACTATCAATACTCCCCCATCCAACTATTGCCACAACCCTAGCAGACGCAAGTTTTCACAACATTGATTATATTTTTATGTACATTTGCTAAAAAATGTTACTTACAAGTGAAAACAAATCACCATCAAAAGAGCTCAATTCATCACATTGGACATTTTAAAAAAAAAAAATCAGTTTCTTAAGACACAACCAGATATTTAAACATAAATTGTCCAGAACCTTAATCTGCCACCTCCTCCCAACCGAAACTGATGTGGACATTTATTGCCATCAATGGCAGCTACAGCTATGAGCAAAAAAAAAAGGACATGAGCTATATAAAATGTCTCTTTTACGCAATGAGAAAATGTCTTCTCCCTTGTTTTCACTTACAATCTCTGTTTGTATAACTGATAGTTTTAGACATCATTTGACAAATATGTGGTTCTTATGCGGGCCACGGTTCCAGATGTTGCCGTAAACAACATTAGGCTGGATGTTCTGTAGATGGTTCTGCTGACAAATTAGGTCCTTGCGCCGATGACATATTTACGGCCTGAGTTAAAGCCTTGGAAGGTGATGAAATAGAAAAGCATTTTTTCCCCCCAGAATTTTTGTCGCTTTTTTATTTTGCTCTCTGTTTCTAAAGGGACCTCATGGCAGCTTGAGCTTACAAAGTTGCTCTCGAGCCATAGCTACTCATTTAAGTGGACACACTATTCCATCGAGGCGGCCACATGTGCAACACCTGCTTTGACGTCATGCATCATAGACTAAAACGACGTCATGCTTTCATGTGCTCAGCAGTGCGCACTTCAACGTTAAACATTCACCCCCCCACATGACATTTTGAAAGAAATCAAGTAAATACTCTTTCCAAGAGATTACGCTGTTCTCCAGCTGTGTCTCCCGATCACATGGCATCCAACACAAACCCTTGAAATGTATTTATTCTGTCATGAAATCTGCTTTGTTGTGCCCCAAGTGACCCCTTAAAGCTGACAATGCGGGTCAACTCGACACGCGTTCAAAATGATCACGTCATTTCAGGATGCTCTTTATCTGGTGTTTCCTTTTGCTGTTAAGTTTGTTGAAAGCTTGAAGGAAGGGGACAACATATTATGGATGCAATGAGCAAATGCAAAACTTTTTGAGGAAATGGACATGACGTACATTTGAGACCCCCTTAAAGAGTTCAATCATACGCATTGAGCTTTAAAATAAAATTGCATGCAGTCTAACTATCTAACTTACATTTTTTTATGTTCTGCTTACAATAGCTGTAAGAGTAAGTGTCTGTGCCACTCAAAGTTTAAAAAAAAGTCTGTCTATTCATTCACGTGCTCGTAAGACCGAGATGGTCCCAAGTTGGAGTCACAGCCCGACATCCTGTTGATCTCACACAAGCCCCATTCTTCTGACTTACTGTTAAAGCACATTGTACAGTATTTCTCCACCACTGTAAAGACACAGTTCCTTTTGTTTATAGCTTCTAGGATTTTCTGTGTGTGGCTCATTCACTCCAATCTTCTTCTCGGGTTTTAGCTGATGCATGGACTGCCAAACTTTATTATCTACACGTTTCTACATATAAAATCTCTATGTATGTGTAGTGCTTTTTCGTTTCTAAGTTTATTTCCAAACTCTCAAACAGAAACAAAGGTGCCATGGTGGGGCAATGACAAATTAAATATATTTGCATTTAGGTGCAGGAGTCATTTTTTTGGATCTCGCATGTCAATTGACGCCAGCCAAAATAACAAGTGCACACGTTTTTTTTCCCATCAGTGGCGAGTGATGCAATCAAGCATTGTAGCAAAACAAAGTCATAATTCACAGCTGATCCATAAGTGGAAAGAAATAGAAATGAATTTGCTGATGTTCTACATTCAACTATTGTGCAACAACACTAAGTTTTCATGCCAATCCAATGCAAAAACTATGCAAAAATAATAATGCAACTTTTTCCCAGTGCGGCTGTTGGATTAGTATTGATTTAATAATATCTTGACAATCGTATGCCTCATATTTTGGTTTGGTTTGGAATGTTTGCAAAGTATAACATTAATGGAAAATGTTTTTTCTTCTTTTCATGGCTACTGTTCTCTTTGAGAATACAATGTCTGGCTAAGGAAGGGAAAAAAAAGGCACGCCAAGCTCTCATGGCTCTGAGAGGAGCTGTCACTGACAGGAAGCAGAAGATGAAGGACTTGCAGATATTGGCCAAAAATAAGAAAGCCGGCAGTTAGTTGGGGGAGTGGAAAAAGAAGATGCATTGCGTGTTTAGAAGTGCATTACATCAGTGGATCTCTGCGTGAGGCCACCCAAAACGTCACCTGAATAATGTCCAGCAGTTGGCTGACCGAACAAATCTTATACTATTAAGTATATTGTTAACAAACAATGACTGTATCTTCCAAGATTTTCCCGCTGTTCTCAATGTCGTGTAGTAAAAGAGGCAGCTGTTACCCGCTAACCTGCTGGGACAAATATTTTGACGATTACAGCAGCTGGTGATAGATTTCCCATGAATTATTAACAAGAGAGAATTTTTCTCTCGTTTGGTAACCCAACACCCGAATTGTCATCGGTGCATTCACTGGCTGGATGACTCACTCATAGTTTACTCATGAGGAACACATGGATGGAAGATGCTGTATTAGATTGGTTTAATATGGCAAAATGATCATTGTTCGCCAAAAATGGTTTGAAATTCCTGCCTTGGAGGGATTCGATTTATTCCGGCGGCTATGAATGATCCCTGTCAGCCCTTACAGTCCGAAATGATTGACCATCCAGTGATTTCAATGGTAGTCAATGAGATAAACTGTTGTCCTAACTTCATTTTTTTTTGTTCCACTTCTCTGTTATCTCAGGTCTGTCTACAGCCAAGAGGAAATTCGCAGACTCTCTTAACGAATTTAAATTCCAGTGTATTGGGGATGCTGAGACGGATGATGAAATATGCATAGGTGAGTTTGCCCAACTCCTCTCTGAACTACTACCCAGAATTACATTAGAGAACTTCATTTCAGTCAATATTTCACTTCAGTTATCTTTATTTTTTCTCCAAAACAAAAGCAGTTAACTCCTGAGAATTATTGCAGTGTTTTCTGTACCAACAGAGCTGCACTTAAACAGTCAGCCCACTCAGTGCCTATTCTGGATTGGTCACCAGCCAGGGGTTGGCCGCACATAGACAAACACTCATGTATTATTAATATCATCCATGTAAAAGCTAAAGCTTTAGTAGAGCTGATGTATTGGATATTGCATGTGTACGCCATGTTTAACGAATGATATACGTTCTAGATATAGGATTTAGCATTGCGAAGTCATTTTATTAATGTGGGTATTTATGCACTGTGTGGTCCATCAATGTGGAGCCTGTTGGTCATGTGACTGACTAACAGCAGACCCATTTGCTACAAGTTATACATAATACATTGTACAAGCAAAGCAGTCTGTTTATGTCATGTGATGCCTTTAAGGTTCATGTATAAGACATGCAAACTGAGTCAATGTGTATTTTACATGGTCCACAAATCCTAAAACACACAAAGCACATGAGGAAACATGCTGAGTCAGACACAAGGCTTCATCCTATTGTTTTTTATTCTGAATTGCATCATTAGTTGTTCCATGAACTCACTAAGGCCTATTTGGTGACTGTGGAATCATGTAAGTAACAGTCACCACACCCGTTTCTGTGTGTGCACAACCCACCCACTGTTGATGTTTGACCATCTACAGTTATCTTTCCTGAACAGCTTGCACACCCACTTTTTTTTTTACATGTAGTAGTTTATTATCACATGCACAGCTGTTATAAAGTCTACCGCCCCTCTATTCTATAGGCAATAACATATTAGTTATAATATTTTCCTTAATTATTATCCTTTCCTTTTCACTTCACATTAACCTGGAAATAGACATTAAATAGACATTAAATGCATATTATATTATAGTGTTCTCTGAACATACTGCTGGGAAGAAAATGATTTTAAAGTGTCACAAAATATCATGTTCAGTTCAACATTTGTATAGACTCACAAGAAGGTCTAAAAAAAGTAAAATAAAATGGAAAACGCATTTTCTTCCAGGTTATAACCCACATCAAAAAGGCCTTTAAAAAATGCTGCTCTGCCAAACAAGTATATCTTAACATGTGATTGATTAAGTGTCTAAACTAAGCAGGACTAGGAAAAAGTTTTACTAAAGATTGTCGTCACTTTAATGCATTCCAACGTTCTGATGTTTTCTACTTGGATTCAAGTTTAAAGGCAAACTTCGGCAACAAACTGTTGAGTTTCTCAGCTGCTTTATAGATTCTAATGGAATATGTTCAAGGTTCTCAGGAAGAAATTGAACACCTTTTAATCCTTGCTACCTCCTGCATGTTCTGTAATTCTCCACGATTTACCTCCACAGCCAAGTCTCTTCAGGAATTTGCAGCTGTTCTACAAAACCTGGAGGATGAGAGGACACGGATGGTAAACCGTCTGCTGTACACTTCATTAATCACAATTAGTCTGCTGCACTTATATATGACGTGTGTTCATCAATTTGTTCTTGGCGCACGAATCGCCGTGTACGTTTGTCCTCAGATTGAGAACGCCAACGATGTGCTTATTATGCCTCTGGAGAGGTTCAGGAAAGAGCAGATCAGTGCAGCCAAGGTAAAATTGAGAGGATTTTGTCAATAAGAGCACACACACAAACGTGAACAGTACACGAGTGCTGGTCATGTTCATCCACAAATCAATGAAAAATCTTTAGAGAGCAGGCCTGACATCCGTTTTGCAAATATTGTTACGTAATCGTTACATTAGCTCATTCTCTGAGGCTTAGGTATCGATTACAAAAGTCAGTGGTGTAACGTCAGTTCACGTGTACATGTGCAAAATGGTAACCTGGCACGCCACATTGACTGTTTCATAAATCCGTAATGAATATATTACAAGGATTCATCTTGGCAAGATCCAAGAAGAACCTTTTTTATGGGAGAAAGCTTCAAAAATATACAGCCGCTGATTGGATGATGGGTCTCCTCATAACACACTCCTAAACATTGTTTCCTGTCAAAAAGCTTTTAGTGAGGTTATTTTTGGACGTATTTCAGACAAAATTGGGGAAACTGACCTATCTAATAGAACTACTTGCAATTCTGCCATAATATTCAAGCAGTTTTATGATTACTGTTGGCATATTCGTAGTTTTTATCATGCTCATAACACACATTTAAAACACAAACATGTACTTGGATGAGATTATTTGTGTTATTTAGATGAATTTCGCATGGTGACTTCTTGTCATTGTGTGTATGCATCTCAGTGCGACATTTGATATGATTTACAATGGAGGTTACAGGGCTTTTTATTTAGATCCAATTAGGAACATTCAAGTAAATAAATGGTGTGACTCACAATTCCTGTATTGGTTATAGTACAGTACGTCATATTTGATAACCCTCCTCTGGGAGATTCATTAGCCATGTGACCCAGAAGAGTCACCACAGGGGGTCTTCAGATATGGCTGAACGCATCCCTCCCTTGACAGCAGGTCATCGTTTGATTGCAACGTGGTGCTCAGATTAAGGAGCCATCCAATGTAATCTCGGCGGTGAGGCCACCGTGAACGTTAATCCCAGTTTAGCCCCAAAAGGCCTGACATCTTTGCCTAGCACATTCTTCTCACCTTGCCTTTAGATGTCTCTCACATCGTCCAGAGTGAGAATTACATTGGTTGATCAAAATTGCTTTTTTTAGACGGTAATTAAAAGCAAAAACTCTTGGTAAATATATTTTATAGTAGATTATAGGCAAAGCAATGCTCCGAATAATCTGATTTAAAGATTTATGAACATTGTTTTACTTAATGGGAGGATAGGTTATCTACTGATACATACTACTCATTGTTAAACGGATATTTTGCCAACCTTGTGTACTAAACAAATCAGGGATTTGCAAATTTGGGGGTATCTTGCCCTCTGCTGTTATATTTAGGTAGTACTTCTAATTACATCCAACCCTGGAAGTTTTACCTCTCAATGATTTAGAGATTTTTTGAAATTTTACTAGTAGTAGGTCCAGTACAAGGCAGATGGGAGAATAGTGTACATCCCAATATTTTGTTCAATCTGATTTATCACTTTATTGAATATACACATTTAAAGTGGGGCCAAGACTGTAATCTTTATTTGCTTACATCATAGCATTTCGCCCCTTCTTTAAATGAATATACTTCCATAGTGAGAAAGAGTCCTTATTTTTAGGGATGGAGCATTTCTCATCTGTGTTTTCCAGCTGTTGACTAATATAATCCTTCCGCCTGTACTTTATACTTGTTGTAAAATCTGGTTGTAAAATTTCTGCGGCACAAACAAGGAATTTATTGAGACTGACCCAAAAGAAGGCTGTACAAATATTATTATTATGAAATATTTTGCTTTTTAGAAGACAGCACCAAATGTATAATATCATGGTCTTCAGTCCAGTGTCATTCGCTGCACTTTATCATCCATCTGTCCGTTAATAACAGAGGAAGGGATGAAGCAGGCTATTATTCAATAGACAGCTCTGTTCCCCTGAGGAGCACAAGTTAGTAAATCACATCACAACCGGTTCAAAATCACATTAAGCTTTTCCTCTGCGGCATCAAACCGTTTGTCTGCTTAATGTTGACTATCCGCGATTAGATAAGATACACTTGCACTTTAAAAAAATTGATATGCTATTACTGGCATGAGCTCAATGACTAAAGTAATAAACACAGCATTAAATGACTATCTCACAATATTGTTAGAAAAAGTTTGCATGAATTCTAACCTTCTAAGACTCAAAAGGCCTGAGGCTGATCAGGAAATTGTTGGATTTGTGTTTAATTTGTCCATCACCATGTCAGTGCATTTATTTCTTTTCACAGGAAGCCAAGAAAAAGTATGACAAAGAGACAGAAAAGTACTGCGCAGTATTAGAGAAGCACCTCAGTCTTTCGGCAAAGAAGAAAGAATCGCATCTGCATGAGGTGAGTGAAAATTATTTTCAAAATTCCAACAAGCATATCCTAAAAAAAATGTTTTCCATTGGTTGCAGGCAGACAACCAGGTTGATCACGTACGGCAACATTTCTACGAGGTTTCTCTGGAGTATGTCTTCAAAGTGCAGGAGGTCCAAGAGAGGAAGATGTTTGATTTTGTGGAGCCTGTAAGACTACACTTTCAAATTTCTTATGAAACCATCAGAAAGTTGACTTTTGTTTGCTTCCTTAGTTGCTGGCCTTCCTCCAGGGCCTCTTCACCTACTATCACCATGGCTACGAACTGGCAAAGGATTTTAACCACTTCAAGACAGATCTCACCATCAGCATACAAAATGTAAGGACACTCTTTCATTAAAAAAAAACCAATTGGAATATTGGATCATTATTGGCATCATGTGTAGAATGCAGTGATGCTACAAAGATTTTCTTTTATCATTATGTATTTTGGAATTTTCCTACCCAATTTCTATCCGGTTGTTTCCTTTTTTTTTGGACAGTTTGACACTTTTCCCTCCCTTTTTAATGTTTTAACTTTTTAAAATTTGATATTTTGCCAAGGAAAATGACTTTCAAATACTTCAGTGAACTCATTTTACGTGCAGACGCGGAATCGTTTTGAGAGCACAAGATCTGAGGTGGAGAGTCTGATGAGGAAGATGAAGGAGAATCCGCATGAACACAAGAGTATCAGTCATCACACTATGGAAGGATACCTTTATGTTCAGGAAAAGCGTATGTACCAACATTTCTAGCAACATTTCACAGGCATTGCCGTCAATGAGTTATAAGGTTTCATGCTCTGACTGAGCAAAACTTTGGCTAGTATTATGATTTTGCTAGATCAGCTACAGGAGAAGAATAGCAAGTAAAAGTCTATTATGGCTCATTCATTCTCAATAATAACCAATCATTATTTTTGATCCTCTCTTCATCAGGCTCCTTTGTGTCAAGCTGGGTGAAGTACTACTGTACGTACCACAGGGAGCCCAAACGGGTCACTATGGTTCTATTTGATCCCAAATCCGGAGGAAAAACTGTGAGTAAACTTCTTACTCATGCCTGTCTGGTATCTCGGTTGTTAGGCAGTTATATCTTTAGATATAAAAGGAATGAATAAATAAAAGTTATCTTGACAGAACTATACAAATACTGCATATGTGTAATCTGCGTGACTCCCAGCCTCGGCTCTGTTTTACACCCACGCACCGGATGAGACACGGTTGATACAAGTTTGGGCCTGATCTCAAGGGAAACAGCCACATGCTCATTTTGTACAAAAAAAAAAAACAAGTTTAACCATCAGGCTTTTACGGGTTGCATTTGAGTTGTAATGGGAAGCTGGGAAATTTTATTTGCAACTTTGACACTCGTTACTTCCAGCCTGTTGTGTTGTAGGTAATTGTCATTTTCTCCAAACATTGATGCAAAAGAATTCTAAACAGAATAAATTTGATTAAATCGCCCAGTCTTTCAATAAAAATGCTCAATTGAACGCGGGTGAATAAGAAAAATGTCATGCACCTGACATACACAATTTATTCCAATTTAAAATAGTATATGTATTGCATTTCAATGACTGCCTTGAACAATGAAAGAGTAAGAAAAACATGTGCCATCATCATCATCTTGCTGACATGTGAATACCATAACACAACACAGGAAACAAAAGAACGAGGGAATTTCCACATGCAGACACGCCCTCATTGCATGTGAACGATAAAAAAACACATTCACTCTGGTTAAGTGTTATGTAATAAAAATCATGTTAGTTTTCTTGCAATGCATATTTATAAAACACATTCACGGCAATTTAACAAATAAAATAAACAAACAAAATTCCCCAAACTCCCAATAACCTTTTTATATCATTACTTATGTTATATTTGAAAAAAATATCAATTACTATACTGCTACTAGAGCCTCTATCAATAGATACACTTTCAACTGTTTGCCATCAACCTGTCACCCACCCAGAACAGTGATTTTGCCATCTTTTTTTTTCTTAATATAAGCTTTAACGTGTTATCTTTCAGGGTGAAGAGGAGAGCTTCCTCCTCAAGTCCTGCACAAGGAGAAAGACGGACTCCATTGAAAAAAGATTTTGCTTTGACGTAGAAGCCGTGGACAGGTCAGAGCTACGTATTCTTAAATTGTCTTTTACCAAGTGAAGTTGCAATGACACCTTTGTACAGCAGAGTGTGCAATGAATCAAATTTTTAAAACGCTTATCGAATTTTGAGGAAAAAAAACGTTACATGCAGAAGTTCAATTCAGTATCATTAAATCAAGTGCATTTTTAACCTTTTACTAAACTATAATATTGATAATATTGCATTTTTTCTGTGCTCAGGCCAGGAATGATCACCATGCAGGCTCTGTCAGAGGAAGATCGGAGGTTGTGGATGGAGGCCATGGATGGGAGAGAGCCGGTACGTTGTCACGGTTACCATTATGCTAGAGTAGTCCTAGATGTTCAGGGTATGATGTTGTCCAACTTTCATTAGTGGAGGGCATTGGGACTGAGTTTTCTTCCCCCTTCTCAGGAGAGAAGGGGGAACCACTGTTGTTGGTAACTTTGCTATGGAAAGATAAAATAAGACACTGGCATTTGGAAAGAGGTGGAATGACAACATTTGGATGACCCCAGTCCATATGGATCCAAGGTCCTTTGCATCAATGGAACAGAAACATGATCATTCAGTGCTTGTCTTCTCAGTTCAAAGGGATATCTATCGCTGTCAATAGCAGGGAACGAGTTTCTATGGCAACCCAATTTACGGCGCCTGTTACCTGACATTTCATTTTCATTACTCTCACTCTGCATAGCATTAATAAAGTGCATTAGGAACGCTGTTCACACTTTTTTTTTTTTTTTTGTAAATTTGGAGTAGTACTAAAAGCCTCAGAAGTGGAAATAAATAACTTCATAATGGACTGCACTAGTACATTTTTTTTAAAAAAAATCTTATGTTCCACTTTTAGGTGTACAATCTCAACAAGGACAACCAGACAGATGGCAGTAAGTTTACTTTTCATAAAATGAATTAAGAGATAAATGCTTGCAGAAAAAGTTGTACAAACCACTGCTTTAGGTTTCTTTTCAAAGCTAATTCTAAATCAAATGATCAAATTTGCATATGTACCCAGAATATTAATATATTACTGGGACAATACTTTATTAAAATGAGTAATTCTGTTTGTAGATGCATTTGTTTTTCTCTAACTCTAATGTTCTTACTTCTTCCTTTTCTCTCTACAACCCCCCCCCCCCCCCCCCCCCATTCTCTCCATCAGTGGCCCAGCTGGATGTGATCGGGTTCAACGTCATGAAAAAATTCATTTATGCAGTAGACACCAGAGGTAGATTAGCCATATAGAGCACAGTATCTCTTTGGCACGTGCACGCACACATGCATTAATTCATATTCGGCCCTAATGTGAACAATGGACTCCTTTTTACCATGTGTTTTTTCACAAATAACATAAATGAACTTTACTTTTTACGACACACAGGCCTATAATATTATATTTTGGACCTCTTTATAGGTATTGACGAGCAAGGCTTGTATAGAATCGTCGGCGTCAGCTCACGAGTGCAGAAACTTTTGAGCCTTGCCATGGGTGAGTGCAAAAATACTCGTAGAAGAAACATTGATTTTGTGTCTGTGACGTTGAATAGACACCGCTCCTCTTTTACCAACACACTTACTTCTAACATTATCAATTCAACTCAGCTCCATTGTAGAAAGTCTATTGCTGTATAGGTGCATTATTGTTAACATTTTCTTTTTTTTCTCTCCCCTATTTGTTCAGATCCCAAAACATGTGCTGATGTGGAGCTGGAAAACCAAGAGTGGGAAATTAAAACCATCACCAGTGCAATCAAACATTATCTCAGGTATGTTGAAATGTTGCAGTTGTGTTTTTAGTCCTTTTAAAATTCATTTTGAATTGTTGTAATATTACTTTAGGCCTCTCTCTCTCTCTTTGCTCTTATGAATAACATAAGATGAAGTAGAAAAAGCTGTTAATATGCAAATTTCTGTTTGTACTGTGAGATCACAAACGCCTTGGAAAATGTATGGATGGATATTCAGGGGTAAATAAGAATAAGCGTAGCAAGGCTTTGCACGGATCACTGTTTTCTCAAAGTAGTTTCAGGCCGCTGTGTGGTTTGTCAAAACAAAAAAAACTGTTTTGGTAAAATTGCCATGGATATTTAAAAAAAATAAAAAAAATAATAAATGTGTGTCTTGAGGCCATTTAAAAGGTTATGAAACAGTGTCATGATGTCAACCTGTGAAAAAGAAGCACTGTACACACTAATAACTTTTACACATATTTGACAACCTTAATCTCTCGAGGTGACATTTTCCTTGTGGTTTTTCTTTTTTTCTTTCTCTAGGGTGCTTCCTGCACCTCTCATGACATATCAGTATCAGAGGAGCTTCATCAAAGCAGCCAGTGAGTATTCATCTTCAACCCCTGGAGGTCATTATGTGAAATCTCTCAATAAGATCACCTAATAAAACACACAGCCTGAACAATAAAGGGAGCGCAAGCATCTTGTGGGAAGGAAAAGAGCTATGAATCTATTTCTAAAATGAAGAGAAACTTTCACATCAATTTAAAAAGTCATTCCAATAGGTAATATTACAGTCATTCACTCATTGGGTGCCAATGGTGATCATTCACTTTTGCCAACCTCTCCCGGTCAGAATAGTTGGGACACGTAGCGCTATCAATGGCAATGACACGTTTTCCATTTTTTTTTGTGTGTGATCAGATGTCTCCAAAATGGAGCTGTTACAAATAGGAAGTCCAGGAAGTGACTGTATATGGCTGGCCACCAGAAAACCACCTAGCAGAGAATTTCTTTTTTGAAAAATGCGTGCTGCCGTGCAACTGTAGTGAAACAACGCCAATCCTCAGGCTTTTAAGACTGCACCGATCTTAAAAAAATAAATAAAAAAAGCTTCTTTTTTTTAAATATAAAACTAAATGTCTTCTCTTTTCGTTTAGAGGGCATCTGTTTCCATTTAGGCGTCTTCATTCATTTGCATGACTTTTTCTTAAAATTCCGAAGTGCAAATCAGCGGTGTTTACGACGTTGTTTTCACGCCAGCGTTCTAAGATGTTTTCTTTAACAAGGCAGGCGAGCTCCAAGGTAATTTAGGGACAGCGTCCCGAATTGAACTCCCCATTTGGCTCCTCCTTTGTTTTGAATTCGCTCCTGCCCAGCCCACAGGCCCGCATCTGGTTTCTTACTCCTCATCTGGTTTCAAATCTGCCATGCTCAACTGTCTTTAAATGGCTGTTATAGACAGAAGCAGATGGATATGTTGTAGGCCAAAGGGGAGAAATGCGTACCACCTGGATATCTGAGTATAGTACAGTAAAACAGCAGTATTTTACACCAAGTACTACCGCAAAGAATATCGAGCTCTCCGACACTTGATTAACACAATCAGTAACAAACAATAGGCATCAATTTGATGAAATAAAAAAAACCCTTATTGAATAATAACTTGGACCTTTACCAATCTGATCTGAGCTTGCATCCCCGCATGAATAGTCTTCAATTATTCAAAGCTGTAAATAGGAGTGGGAATTATTTTCTGTCTCCATGTGCCTTGTTGATAGACTGGCAATCTCTCTCAATGAGAGCTATGAGACTTACAGCACATCCACAACTCATGAAATATAATGCTGATAGGAAAATATATTTTCTGTAGACCATCAATGTAAGTTTTTTTTTTTTTTTTTTTTTTTAAAGTGTGTCTGGAAGGAACATTTGTCCAAACTCCCCTTTTTCCTACACTAGCCTTCACCCATTGTTTACAGTTTCTGGTCTATTGTTGCATTTTCTGCCCGTGGAATGTATCCAAGAGTCATTAGAAATGGTGTGGCCTGCCATCCAATTGCCACAGAATCAAAGAAAGAAATAAAACATACTAAATACATGAAAAAATAAATAAATAAAAATGTGCTATCCTTTTTAATAATCCTTAACACTGTAAATTTACTGGCATTGTGCCAGTTGTGGAATCACTTTTGAGTGACGGCACTGTACACACCAAAGGCCATATAGATTGATATTTATTATTCTTTATTCTTGTTTAGTTGCAAGATGTTTTTTTAATTACTTCTCACATCACATTTTTAATGACATCTTTTTAGTTGGTTGAGTTTTTATTGTTGTGTGATGACAGCCACGTTCCCCCAATGGGCTTCCATGAAAAAGTCTTCTGTCATCTCCATGAAAGTTTTTGATCGTGATGGTTTAATTGCTGGTTGTTAACAAGCGACTCCCCGTTTGATTTAATTTTACTGCAAAGTTGCGTTTCAGAGAAACAGCTCACTGACTTGTTGCATTTAAAAACTCGTTTGTGTTTTCCTTGCGCGTGTTAAAAACCTCCACACTGGATATTTTGACCTCATTTCAACTGAGGAGAAGAAGCCCAAAATGACCTCTTAGCTTTTTTTTTTTTTTTTTACGGCTTCCTTAGTACAGCTTTGGAACTGTTGAGCTAAGCGCTGGAAAACCAGTCAGAAATAAATGGGTCAGGTGAAAAAACTTGCAAGGCAGAAGTGAAGGCAAAAATCATGGAACAGAAATTCATTTTGTATTAGTTTTGATGTATGTTCACCTAATTGGGAGCGGGATCCATTGCTTGAATGGTATTGTTTTGGAAGTATACCCGAACCAAAGTAATGGAAGTGTCAATTCTGCTTTCCAGAGTTGGACAACCCCGAGGCAAGGGTGACAGAGATTCACGGTCTGGTGCATCGACTGCCTGAGAAGAACCGGCAGATGTTGGAACTACTCATGAAACATCTTTCCAAGTAGGTGGAACTTAAAAAATATTTAAAAAAAATAACAAATGTCTCCCTTGTCTGCTTTTTGCAACACCACAGAATTTATCACTCTGTGACATTAGCTGGGACATCTTGCTAATCTGTGATTTGCGTCTTTTGAAAGAGTGCATTTTCTTACTTAATCTGAGGCAAAACAATGTACTACTTTGTGAATTTCACTTTCTGTAATTTCATTCCCATGGGGACGTTATTTTTTCACTATGTTATGTAACAATAATTCTCTTCCCTGGCTACAGTGTGGCCAGTCACCATCACCAGAACCTGATGACTGTGGCCAACTTGGGTGTGGTTTTTGGGCCAACTTTACTTCGCCCACAGGAAGAGACGGTGGCGGCCATCATGGACATCAAATTCCAGAACATTGTAGTTGAAATCCTCATTGAACACCATGAGCGGGTATATACAATTAATGTGTACATTTCCTGACTGGCTAATATTGACAGTTCTACATTACTGGCTTGTTTTATTAACTTCATCAGCTATCATCAGATATATCTGATCTCCTTCCCTATTTTTGAGTTATCTTGAGGACAACACAAAGCAAAAAAAACAAGAATACATAACCAGATGCAGAAACCATAGGTTTCACATAATAGTAATAACTGGTGAGTGAAATGCTCCCTAAAAGCTGTGCAAAAATGTCAAAACAACAGGACAAGCAAAAGCTGAATTTCTTCTCAGGCTTTGACACAATGCACGCAATTTTTATGGTACTTTGGCTCTCCACTCAATCTCTTTAGCTGGGTTGCTTTCAGGCACTGCTATGGTAACAGCACAAAAAACAAATGGAAAACGAGACCGTGCAGTGCTCACGCATCTTGTTTGTCTGCCGAAGAACACGCACACACATGGACTCGCGCCTTTTTTGTACGTGCATGTAGTGAATAGTACTATAATTAAAATAGAAAAAAAAAGTCATTTTACCATAGAAAGAATAATCAGAAGTGATTATGCCGCATTTGACTGTCCTCCCAAAATGGGATGTCGTGATGCAACAGATTTTGGATTGACATTTGAATGTTCTGGACTTTTGGCTTTAGATATTCAAGGAGTCACCAAACTCTGTTGGAGGTTTAACCAACTCGCAGGTGAAGCAATCCAGGAGAAGCACAGAGAGTAAAGTTCCTTCTTGCATTGAAAGGCCTCTCACGCTCTTTCAGACGCCAACGCATTCCCTCAAGGGTGAGCCCAATAATAGTCGGTTCTTTTCTCACGTCTTTCTGGTTTCCGTTTTCAATGCTGTGAATATCATTGAAAAAACTATAATTAAATTTTGCATGACTAAAACTTGCGGAATGTAGTTTGGCTACCACAAATCATTATTTCTGGTTTTGTCATCAGCATTTATTTGAGTAATTGTTTCACATAGAAATGTTATTTACTGTATTGCTATTTTCCATAGCAAAAGCAGAGGTTCATTTTGGATCCTTACAAAGATAAACAGCTAATTTCATCAAGAATGACAGAAAACAGAGATCGCATGGACTTTAAATAATCAAGTACAATCAATTATTTTATTTGGACTAAGGCCGTCTGATTTCCATTGTTCGTTGCAGGCGAGAAGAGGAACAGCGTCGTCAATGCAGGGGTGAGCGAGGCCACCGCGTTGTCCTCCACCAACTGCAACAGCAGCAGTAGCAGCAGCAGCAGCAGTAGCGGCGGAAGCCAAGGTCTGACGCCCAGACACAGTCTGACCAGCAACGATGGCGAGCACGAAACGCGGCACATCCGTCCTAGCTCACTGTAAGTCCCAAAAAAAATCCACATTATACGCCCAAATAGTAGAGACCTTGACAGCAATCAATCCACCTGAACTGGGAGGAGTTGGTCGTCATGATTCACCGCTCATGCTCTTCTCTTTCAATGTTTCCCTGATGTACTTGGCATTTGAGAAGAACAAAGAGAGACAAAAATAGACCAATGGAAATGCCATAAAACACCACTTTGTTTCTGTGGCTTCACGTTTTCACACAGCTGATTAAAATGAAACACACACACAGATTTGCTGTACGTGCCACATGTATACATTATATATACATACATATACATACATATATACACTTGCACATACATATATACACTTGCACATACATATATACACTTGCACATACATATATACACTTGCACACATACATATATACACTTGCACACATACATATATACACTTGCACACATACATTTATACACTTGCACACATACATATATACACTTGCACACATACATATGTATATATGTATATACGCATCTTAAAGGACCTTTTTTAAAAGATGTTTTCATTGCTCCCTTATGAAGAGCTTTCATCCCTCTGTCAGTAAATACAGTGCAAGTAAATGAGGGAAACACGTGGTGGAAATTTGTGTGGGTGTGTTCTGTTGACTGATGGCTTGTCTGCAGATGCACGGCATAATAATGCACAACTTTTAATGATCACATGTCAAAACTTGTCAGCCCTGAAATAAAACATCCAGCTTCTATAATGTTGGATTATTCCAGACCCTTCTCCCCTCCCCTCCTCCACAAATGATCATAGGATAAAGCTAGATCAAATGTCTCACATGGCAAAAAATAAAAAGATTAAAGTTACGTGCCCGAGAAGGGGTGTTGGCTTTAAAGACCATATATTGATAGTTTTGCTTGAAGATCTCCATTTATTCAATATAATTTGTATTATATTGTATACTGCTTCTTAGGTTTCTCAGAATTAAACCAGTACTATTTGCGTGCATTGTCAAATGCCAGTTAAAATGATAACTGTATAAATGCCTTCATTTTAAGAACAGAACACTTTGAGAAAAAAGCACATCTCGTATAAAGGACTAATGTTTTATTTAAATGTCAAAAGTTTCAAATTGCCTATAGGTTCAATTTTAGCAATTATCTCCAGAGTAAGCCAAGTTTGACTAACAAATGCAAGGCAAACGTTGACTTCAAGAATGTATTGGTACACTGAAATAAATTGAGCCCACCACTCCTTTAACTCATTCATTGCCAACCCTCCCCAGTTTAAATGCCTGCTAATGTGTTAGATGAATTTTTGAATTAAAAAATAGAGGTTAGTTCATCACCAATTATGTTGTCATTTTAAATTAGAATAATGTGTTTGTCTTTTCAGGTTGAACCCCAAAAGCCGAGGCAGCATCCCTGTCTGGTAAGGACTTTTGAATACTGTATATGATACTATTTTTGTGATACTACTATAAGTACTTTTTGAAGCCTTACATAAAACCTGTGGTCACAGTTAACACCCTCACCCTACACATGGAAAATATGCTCGTTTTATTACCAAGAACAAAGAATGGTGACTGAAACGTGTGTCTTTATTTACCACTATTGTTCAGTGCATTATCCTCCAGTCCAAACTCCCCACGGTCCCCATCCTGGCCCATGTTTTCGGCGCCGTCCAGCCCGCAGCCCGTTTCTTCGGCCTCCAGCGACTCGTCCCCAATCAGGTTGGTTGTCATGGCATGTTTACCTCGACGCTTCGGTCTCTACGGTTGCCTGGGAAACAGCTGGCAGTAGTTACCAATAAATGTTTAAAGTGCTCCAGCCCAGGCAAATATAAAGTGAAGATCTGAAACATGAAGCAAGTGAGGAGCTTTCTTGTCTGCTGATACAAAATACAAAATGACATGTTTCAGTTCAAAGAGAAAGACAACACCTAGTATAAATGTAAACAATGGTTGCTCAAAGTATTTACACTGTTATAGGCTATTCATTATTGGATGTCTTGCGCTGAGACATGAGCATTCACAATTGGACTTCTGTTGTTGCCAATGGCACATATACACACTTAGATGTTAAACAGGTAGTGTGGATACTTGGGATATTCACATTAGATTGGCTAAAGTTTATTTTACATGACATTAATCAAATGTTTGCTACCAAGTAGCCGTTTTCTGGAAATACTGGCACAATTCTTTGCATCAGATCCGAGACATCCCTCTCTAATTTTAACTGTTTTAGTGTTCTTTGAAATGTATCCTAAGCCCAATGTGTTTGACGCTCTTTGTTTGCAGCATTTCTGGCAAGCGAGCTCGGGCGCTGTACGCGTGCAAAGCGGAGCACGACTCGGAGCTGTCTTTCATTGCCGGCACCATCTTTGACAATGGTGAGTCACGCCATGGCACCTCTTACCAAATGGCCAAGTTCTGTCCATCAGACGTGGTGTAGGAGTTGAAGGTTTATTCCGTTCATTTACAAAAAGAGAATATTTTATTGCAAGTTTTTTTTTTCCTTTTCTTTTCTGCAGACTAATACAAGTGTGTATTTCTTTGCCTTGTGTGTAGTTCATGCTTCCAGAGAGCCAGGTTGGCTGGAAGGCACATTGGACGGTCGAATAGGACTCATTCCTCAGAACTATGTGGAATTTCTATAGCGCACAATGTGAACTGGAGGACAACACTGGACTTGCTCTTGACTAAACTGGACTGCAAGAGCAAGGAGGCGGGGGACCAGAATTGACCATATATCAGAGTAGGTTTAAACTTTTATTGGGGCGACAAGCAAATGGAACGGATGTGACGCAAAGGCAGACTTTGGCGAGATCCCCGGCTTGCACTGGAAGGAGCCACGGCGGTTCCAGCTGTTATTGGATTACTTTGGATGGCTTCCCAAGTCCTTGTGAAGGTGATTTGCTAATGAACCTGGAATGTGTGCGTGTGTGTGTGTGTGTGTGCGAGAAAGTGAACTGAGATTTTTCAAGCTTCTATTTTTCCCCTTTTGCCTTCTCTTTTGCTTGCACTGACTGCTCATTGAGATCTTCCAACAGTTGCTGATTGAAAGTATACAAAAAAAAGTGACATGCCCTGTTGGATTTGAGTACAGATTTAAATGCATAATTCCTGGAGGTGGGGGGGGGGGGGGGGGGGGGAGCCTGGATGGGGGTAAGTTCATCCACAGGTCAGTCAGTCCACGTCCCCCTCTGTTAACCACATAAAAAATGTATACACTTTCAAGCAAGCAACAAGCCGTGTACAGTAAAGAGCTTGTAAGGATTGGGGCCTTTTGCTTAATCCCCCCACCCCAAAAGCCGAGGCACTTTTTATGACAATACGCGCGTCCATTTGTACAGTCAAAAACAAATGTTATGTTGTTTAATATTAGAAACCTACCACATACCTGGCATTTAAAAGGATTACAATTTTGGGCAAAAATAAGCCAAAGCTATAGCTCATATTTTTATTGTTTTTTGTTCCTCTCCAAAACACATTTTAAGAGAAAAGAATAAGCTGCCCTCTTTTGGGCCTCTAACATTCTGCCACGTATAAAGTTGACGTTTGTGTCAAAAGTAATGTGCTGACTTGATCTCAAAGTTTCTAAATTGAACCAACATCAATGTGAAATGAGACTACTTTTATTTATAAGACTTGCTTTTAATCTGAAATAAGTTGTTTTATTCATTGTAAATTGCATTTGATATTTTTTTATATTTCTAGCGTTCTAACATGATTTCTTTATTTCATCTATGATGTGCAGATTTTTTTCTTGTATCATTTCAGTTTATTTACGGCCTTAAAAAATGGTGGGATTGCATAATTAAAGTTACATCTTTGCAAAGGGTGGCCTTCTTCCAAGGCAGTCACAGACAAATGTTTGAAATTGAACATGTCATTTTTCTATTATATACATTCCATCTTGATCAGCACCTAAAACACATTTTTTAGTCAGTAATAGATAACAATGGGGTTGGAAAAACCAATGACTTTATTGTGTAATTGCTGTCAAGTCAAATCATTTCCCGCGCGAGTCAACCAATTAACAACACGTAATTCAACATTGAATCATCAAAGAGGTGAAAATATCGACACTTAAGTGTGTAATAACACACGATTCATATCAGAAAGTATGTGGGTTTTTTTGTATGTTTTTATATCTCCCCTTCCCACCCAGACAAACATTCTTTGTATTTATTACATTGAACCGAAACACGAACAAAGCAATACACAACCAGCAAAACTTGTTCTGCCCTTCAGATCTTTTAAGATGATACTTTATACAAAATAGACTCTCATCGAGCGGTAGTGCATTTTTTTAGTCTAACTCCGGTCGATTTACATGTGATATCATTTTTTTCTATAATATTTTTTTGTTTTTTCTTTAAGGGACCAGCAAGTCCTCATTAATAGCCAAAAAAGCAAAAGCTGGTATGTTTATCGAAAAAGACGGCTCCTTAAAATAAGATGCTACTTAAAATGTAACCATACATGGATGTTTTTTTTTTTAAACTTTGGTCGCAAACTCTCACTCTACCTCTATTCCAATAACCTGAAGCATTTTTTTTTTTACATTGATTTAATTCACTGGACGGACACTTTTCCTATCAACCAATCAATCAACACACAATACAAAACAACAATGCTCTCAAATGATTTCCGATTGAGAAAAATATTTGTCATTTCCTGAATGGGATTTACTTTATGGCTCTCAGTGTCCCATTTTGCAAACTTAGAAACTTGATATGTACATACATCCTTCTGCAAATGGGATGGTGGGTTTTTTGGGGGGTTATTAATTATGAAAACTTGTCATGAAAAGTTTCAGGTTCAATATAAAGTGCACTACTCCATTAGAGGCAGATTTAATGGCCGTTTAGGTGCTGTTATTCTGATCAGCGACATACTTTGTATGATATCTTTCTGTGAAACATAGCATCAATGAACAGGTCATTGTTTGAAAAAAGAGTGGTCAATAGAACTGCTTCTTTGGAGCCACACATTTAAAAAATGTGGTATATTGCCTTTAAAAAAAAAAAGAAGCCATTCTGCAAAAAAATAAGCTGTTTGCACCGCAACGAGCATATTGGCACCACCTACATACACTTATTGAAAATGACATCTTCACATCCGAACTGTTTTTTGTGTGACATTGCACCACGCCGTATGGTGAGCACCCCTGTATTTATGTATATATGCGTGTTGAAACTTGTGCGCCTAAGGCCTGCTGTGCCATTAGCCCCAAGTAACGCACAGATGACCGGTCGTCATGGAAACCCCATTACCTGCAACGTTAACTGCCAATCAGAGAAATACATCTGAAAAAAATGGCTAAATGATTCGTGACCATTTATCCATTAATGCTTGACAGTCATTCGTTTTGTATTTAACACCACTTTTGTTGTCATTTACATAATTCCAAAGTACCAGTTGTGTGATACTGTATGTTCTTGTGGGTGTACAAAGTAGTAAAATGATATTTCAAAATCCCCGAAAAAGCTACCACATTGAATGTTACCTGCATCAAGTTCATAAGCATCAAGTTGAAGCTGGTTTAAAATGTGATCATATCGTGTATGGCCAACCTGAAGCAAACTGTCACATTTGGAGCATTGCACACACAATACATTCGCAGACTTGGACTCAAGTCCATTGAAAAGTCAAAGCGATAAAAGCTGTTGAGTTGAAACCTCCCGTGACTTTTGGCACCAGTGACTGAGCCTGAGCTTTCATTTCATTATTTTTCCCAAAAAACTTTGTAAGACGTTTGAAAATAATGTAGCAAAGTATATAGCTTTAAGTTTTTTTCCTCATTTTTTTACAGGTTACAAATATATATATATATATATATATATATATATATATATATATATATATATATATATATATATATATATATATATATATATATATATATATATATATATATATATATATATATATATATATATATATATATATATATATATATATATATATATATATATATATATATATATATATATATATATATATATATATATATATATATATATATATATATATATATATATATATATATATATATATATATATATATATATATATATATATATATATATATATATATATATATATATATATATATATATATATATATATATATATATATATATATATATATATATATATATATATATATATATATATATATATATATATATATATATATATATATATATATATATATATATATATATATATATATATATATATATATATATATATATATATATATATATATATATATATATATATATATATATATATATATATATATATATATATATATATATATATATATATATATATATATATATATATATATATATATATATATATATATATATATATATATATATATATATATATATATATATATATATATATATATATATATATATATATATATATATATATATATATATATATATATATATATATATATATATATATATATATATATATATATATATATATATATATATATATATATATATATATATATATATATATATATATATATATATATATATATATATATATATATATATATATATATATATATATATATATATATATATATATATATATATATATATATATATATATATATATATATATATATATATATATATATATATATATATATATATATATATATATATATATATATATATATATATATATATATATATATATATATATATATATATATATATATATATATATATATATATATATATATATATATATATATATATATATATATTATATTATCTGAATATATCGCTTGTATTTTTGTCTAAATATCTTCTGCTATTGAGCTTTGCGAGTGATTGAAAGGTTCATTGGCTTCTTAAATGGAGGTGAACAAGAGAATTGAAATGGTTCATTACAATAATGGTTATTTACAAGTAGTTTTAAATATGTGAAGGGATATGAGGAACACTGCAAAAAAGTATGATCACGCAGAAAATTTATTTAAAAAAAACTGAAAAAGCTGTAACACTGCAAGGACAAATTGTCCTTTCAATCACTTTGATTTAAAAAAAGACTTCTATCAAACTTCTTCCAAATAAAGGTGCTATGTGGTATGTCAAGAAATATGTACAAGTATTTAAAATGACAGCTTAATAATGGAGGAAATTTGCAATGCTCAACTACTCTTCATATTTTTTTTAAATGTTTCTTCTAATAATATAATGCTATTTTGATGAGATAAAGTGCACTTTTTAAATTAGCTTTCTCTCAAAGATAGGTGTGAAAACAATATTTGATCTAAAATATACCTTAAGATTAAGTTTCATATGTTTTCTTTATTTATTATGCTGATGATCTTTTTTCTCTGAGGAAAAAAAATGTAATAAGTATGATGAGCTTTGCGAGCTCAAAGGCACTCTGCTTAGTGCATTTCCCCCCGAAAGCATGGCGCTCTGGCTGAGTGGTTAGAGCATTTACCTCTGAGAGCCAAAGTCCTGTGTTTGAATCCCGGTCACCTACTGAAAACAAAAATCTTGGTCACAGCATTGTTTGCTATTAATAATGGTGTTGGGCTAAGTCAAGTTGTGGTTCAATTCCCAGTTGGGTATTATTTTTCCCTTAAGTAGCAACAACTTTATGTAGTCAAGACTTTCCAATAATCAAAAAAGTAAAGTGTGCCCACTTCATGGCGTAGAGGTTTGTTCACCTGACTACCATCTGGGCAGGCAGGGTTTGAATTCCGGTGGTATCTGAAACAGCTTTACTATGTATACTATGTAGATTTTATGAAGAAAATGTCATACTCTACTCTACTAAGCTTTACCATACTATGTCGTGTTTTGAAGAAGGAATAATTATACTATGTCATTTTCTAAAGAACAAAACCTTACTATACTATGGCATATTTTAGGCAAAAAAAGCCTCAATACAATAAAGTACTAAGTATGATCTGGGAGTGAAAAGAGACAAAACAACAAATACCACTACTAAATCCTGTAGAGTGGTGGCCCAGTGGATAAGTCATCAGTTTTCCATCTCTTTGGTCTTGGGTTCAAATCCAAGTGCAAGCAAAAATTTTCCTATTATTATTCAGTTAAAAGAATAAGTCCTAATGCCTAAGTGTCTAAGTGTTTGCAAAAATTTTCCCAATATTATTCAGTTAAATGAATGAGATTAAAGTACAAGTTCTGCTGCTTTCTCTCACAGTGTGGTGGCCCAGTGGCTAAGTCATCAGTCTTCCACATCTGTGGACCTTGGTTCAAATCCAAGTGCAAGCCAAGATTTTCCCAATATTATTCAGTTAAAAGAATAAGTATTAATGTCTAAGTGTCTAACTAAATAATTCTTCAGCGGTGGATGAAGCATTTTGTCAAAAAAATGACTAAGTGTTTCACCCAATTTCCTTGGATAAAACGTTTCAACACCCATGTATAAGTGGGGCACGAGTTGGTGTAGTGGGTTGCACACTCGCCTTTGCACCGAGAGAACGTGAGTTCGCTTCCCGGTGTCGGCGGTTCACTGACCAAGCAAGCGGTCGAGGGTCGGCCGAAGGCCGACCCGAGAACGCCTTTCGCACAGACAGGTCCCTCCAACATTCTTCCGAACTGCCGAAGGCAGTTCGGAATTTAACCTTTTGCTGAAAAGTATGACTAAGTGTTTAATATAAATTAAAAAGTTTTTTCTTTTTTTTTTCCCTTCTTCTTATTCCATTGACCAATTCTTCTTCCCAAGTATTTTCAGCCAAACGACGGCAGCGGGAATCGAACCCAGGTCTCCCAGACGGGAGTCCAGTGATCTAACCTCTGCGCCAACCAAGTGACTACACTTTTCTTTGTAATCATTTCAGTGTCTTTCCAAGAAGTCCACAGAAACAACTAAGTGAAAAAGTGTCCCAACCGGGAATCGAACCCAGGTCTCCCAGACGGAAGTCCAGTGATCTAACCTCTGCGCCAACCAAGTGACTACACTTTTCTTTGTAATCATTTCAGTGTCTTTCCAAGAAGTCCACAGAAACAACAAAGTGAAAAAGTGTCCCAACCGGGGATCGAACCCAGGTCTCCCAGACGGGAGTCCAGTGAACTAACCTCTGCGCCAACCAAGTGACTACACTTTTCTTTGTAATCATTTGAGTATTTTTAGAAGAAGTCCACAGAAACAACTAAGTGGAAAAAGTGTCCCAACCGGGAATCGAACCCAGCTCTCCCGGACGGGAGTTCAGTGAACTAACCTCTGCACCACCAAGGAACCACACTTTCCTTTGTAATCATTTGAGTGTCTTGACAAGAAGTACACAGAAACAACTAAGTGAAAATGAGTCCCAACCGGGACTTGAACCCCAGTCTCCCAGGTGAGAGTCAGGTGAGTTAACCTCTGCGCCACAAATTGACCATACTTGACTTTGTTAGAGATCCCTCTGGTTCTGACAGGCTGTGTAACATAAGAGCTAAAAGCACCTAGAAATCCAAGGCAGTCTCCCACTCAAGTACTGACCAGGCCTGGCCCCACTTAACTTCCAAAACCAGACATGATTTCTGGGTAGTATGCAATGAGCCCAACCAAATAGGGTAAGAGATTTGATACTTTGAGTAGGATTTATAAATTTATGTAAATATAAGAGAGGGATAGGAATAGATAAGAACAAAAAAAACGCCAACAAAATATTAAATAAAGACTACAAATGCTCTATACCAGGGGTCTCAAACTCACTTTAGTGTGTGAGAACCCTGTTCTAATATAAGGGCTAAGAGCACCGAGTATCTCCCATCCAAGTACTCAACAGGGCCAACCCCACTTAATTCCCAAGACCAAACATGATTTCAGGGTATTATGCCATAAGCTTAACTAGTATATGAAACCTGCTATTTTGAGTAACACCTACAATGTTCATCTGTTTAGTGCAGACTTTTCATCGAGTTTAGCTCACAAATAAATAGTGTTCAAATGTTTGACCCCATTTGATAGGCCAATTATTTTGAGAACACAGACAGTGGAGCATGTTCGTGAAGCCCTCCTGCATATTTCTTGGAGGAGTGTTAAAAGAACAAGAGGGGAAACTCACATTTCAGCTTTTTCTTGAAATGTTTGGTGCCAAGTCCAAATTTGTTTTGTAGTTAGTGCCTTCTTTGCAAAATTTGTGAAGGCACTGTGCACTAATTACTCTAACACGCAAAATGCCTTTTCTTTTGACGTGATTGGCATTTCTTAACCTGAAACGATAGAAATGCTTAACGTTACACACAAAATCTTCACTTCTACACAAGCTGTGAAAATATGAGATCATCACAAAATTATTGGCCCACAAAAAGGGTCAAACATTTTGGATCAACCTGTATATAGAGAATTATTGATTTATTTTTTCAGTCACCGTGTTTTGCCACTTGTTACATTCTAAAAGCAGTTTGCAGTTACAAGCTGAAAGCCTTTTTCTTTTTTTTTTTGACATAGTTGACATATTACATTCTGCGACTTAGCGGCGGGTATAGGGGAGCGTGCTCACGACGTGGACGTTTTGAGGGTGTGGACCAAGGGGGTGCCAAAAATATTGACTCTAAATACCCAATTGACAGTCGATTGTCAAACCTGAGCAACGATGCGGCTATGAAGTTGAAGTATTTGAAGTCAGGATGACATTCACTTCTGATGAAAGAGCAGTTGCTTGACACTGCCGTCTTTGACTTTTGGTATCTGATTGGTGATGATCTCCGCCAGCATCTCGGGGAACTCCACGCTCAGTCTTTTATTCATGAAGGTGTAGAAGCAAATTTGAAGGAGATCTTCCACCATCTGAAAAAAAAAGACAAAATCTACTAAATATTTACAGCAAATGATGAGCAGTATTACCCTCCCTTAACAAAAAATGGAACCCTATTCTTGATAAACCAATTTGCAACCATGAACAAATAATCAATGATTGAACGATCCATGCCAACCCTCCTCAGTCAAAATGCATTGGACACCTACCACCCTTTCCCAACCTGTTATTATTGCTCCTTAGGGTATCGTGCTATTTATTCTGCACCTCCCCTCGCACCATTACTAACCCCTCAAACTCCACCCCTGATTATTTGCATTGTATACAGCAGTGGTCCCCCAAACTATTCCAGAAAGGGCCACAGTGGGTGTGAGTTTTCATTCCAAAGGAAACCTTTTCACCAGTCTGGTATCCAACAAGTGCAATCAGTGGATTGCAGTCAAGTGCTGCTTTTTTCAGCAGAAACTTCATTGCTTAAACTGTTTGTGTTTGATTGGTAAGAACAAAAACCTGCACCCATGGCGGTAATTGAGGACCGGTTTAGAATCCTCTGATTTAAAGGGTGCAGCATGAACTATGGACCTATTTTACAGGCTGGAGGCCAGTTAAGTCACTCTTGTTGTTGTGTTTTGGGCTCGTTTATCTAACCTTGCAGTCCTACTCCTTAGTCATTAATGCGCCACAGCTATGTAGCCTAATTACAATATTTCAAAATGTATTTTGCCAGCAAAAATACCGTTGACAGCTTTAGAGTGTTCTCACTCACCCCCTGCATGGAGTCCAGTAACTTAGTGAGCTGGTAGAACCGTTGCCAGTTCTGGCTGGTGTTCTCATCTCGCTTGACGATTGCTTTGCCCAGCTCCTTGATGTACATCATGCGGATCTCGTCGAACACCGTCTGGCTCTTTAGACCGTCTTTTGGCACTGTGCACACCACATGGGGAAAAAATATCAGCAAATCACATTATCGTGGGGCTATTTTGACAGCTGGGAAAGGAACAAAAACAGTTTTGCTTATTCTAATAAGATGGCAGTCAACAAAAACCTCAAAGAATATGTAGTTACAGCACTGCTTACATACAAGGAGGCAGAACGAGAACATAAACAGAAAAGGATTTGTAGACTCGCGCCGGGAGATTATGCGAAAGCACACAGGAAGTATGACTGAAACTCTTTCCATAATTCCAGAAGATACCAAATAAAACAGCCCTTTTTTATGACGCTTTTCAATGCATTATTAATATTATGAAGGGAGAAAAGACCTCAACGGAGGGAAAACGTCTAATCCTGCTTTTATGATTTTTGTAATAAAATGGTTGTTTACTTGATGGTGATTGGCATCTTTTCTTAGATGTTTTTCTATGCTGCTTGTATGACATGTATCAGACTAAGTTAAGGCTTTTAGGACCATCTAGGCCACCTTCATTAGAGGAATCTTGAGTTCTGTGTGTGTTTGTACCTGTGCTGAGCAGCAGCAGCACTTTCATGCACAGGTATTCCTCATAGGACACCTCCAGACGCACCAACTCCGAGCAAATCTTCAGCATCTGCTCACACTGCCCCGCCATGTAGGGAAGCTTCATGCGATCTCTGAAAATATGAGAAAAGCATCATATGGTAAGACTGGAGAGTTATGGGTTGTCATCAGGTGGAACAATTGTGTTTCTCATTTTGGGTTTTCCAGATACAAATGATGTACTGAAACAAATTAGCAAAGTTTTGCAAAGTTTGTAGGCAAAATACAAATAAATAAAGGGAAATTCATGTCATTGACAAAAGAAAAAATAATTGAAGTACATAAACCCCCCCCCCATTCATTTCGGATGTTTGTCAAATGACTGCCATTTATTGTATATTTCGTACTATAAGCCACAACAATGAATACAAAAAAATGGACTTATAGTCCAGAAAATATGGTACTCAAAGGTATCACTCATTCTAATTGCAATACCCACTGGCTGATGATGAGATCAGGGGCAAAGCAGAGCATGTTCCCATTGCACTGCTTGTATGACCTCCAGCCCAAACTGAAAGACATGAGGACGAGCCAAGAGCATTGCAGCAGCATCATCTGGTCGTCCAGGTGCAGATTGCGGAAACCTGGGAGACAACATTTTATTTGGCGTGAGATCCAATAAAAAGTATGCCTTTACACTCTGTTTTCCTTGCTGAGCGAGTTATTTAACACCACAGTGATTATGGCGGGTGAAATTCTAAACTCAACTGTGAAATAGGACAAACTAGGAAGTTTAAAAAAAAAAAGAAATAAAGCCCCCTCTAAGTTTTCCTGAAACTTTCTTCCTTTTTAATTTGGGAAAAATGTGAACTGCAGTTATTGTGGGGCGGTATAGGCAAAGGAAGCAAATCCTCAGGAGAATACTTGGAGCGATTAGTAGGTCATGTGGCTGCTTTCTCATGATCACAGTGAAGCAACACTTCCAATTGGCTACAGCTTCATGTTATGTTTTGGCTTCTGGCTTTCACTTGGTCCTCTCTTCTCATGGTTATTATTGTCGACCTCGTGACTCAAGACGGCCCGCGGACTATTCTGCCTGGAGGGGAACGACCGTGTTTTAGTCACGATGACATCTAATACATTTCAACTGGCCGTGAGTGGATAAAAAGTAGTCAGAGTGGCTATTCAATCAATTTGACTCAAAATTAACTTTATTAACTAGACTATTTTTTAATGACTCATGACTTTAATTATAAATAATCAACTGATTACTGTTTAGTTAAATACATGTTAAATCAAAATTAGATTCTGTTCGTGTATATATAAACAGTTAATATATTATATACATTTTAAAACTTCATTAAGAGAACAATTGTTTGTTTTTTAAA
The DNA here is from genome assembly GCF_051989575.1 of Stigmatopora nigra. Taxonomy (NCBI): domain Eukaryota; kingdom Metazoa; phylum Chordata; class Actinopteri; order Syngnathiformes; family Syngnathidae; genus Stigmatopora; species Stigmatopora nigra. The sequence goes on from NC_135526.1 coordinate 7,643,977, forward strand.
AGTTTTGTTGAATGTAGTCTTGGTAATGACAACAAATGACTTTACTACTAATTTCATGAGATGAAGAAATCACAAATACATTGGAATAAATGAGCAAAAATGGCAAATCTGGCCAACAAGCCGGACAGCCAATGAGAATCAATCTAAGCGATTACCTGGCAACGCCTTGGCCCACTTGACGGCCGAGATGACTTGTTGCCCGCCCAGCTTGTTGAGCGTGCTCATGAGGCGTGGCGAAGTATCGGGCAGCGTGCCGTCGTAGCCCGAATAAATGATCTCGGGTTCGATGGCCTGGAGCACCGACAGCATGGCGGGCACCAGCTGGGGCAGAGAGGTGGGGATGACTGCCGTTTGCACGGCGGGGACGTGCTGCAACACTCCCCTGTTGTGCCTTTGTCGTGCCTTGTCTAGTTTCTTGTTTTTCCTTGCTGATGGCAGAAAGAGGCAAAGAAACATGAGTCAATATCACCTATTTCTTTATTTTGGACTGCAAATTGCTCAAACTCACAAGGGTAGCTCTCCAATATGTCGACTTCAACGACACATCGCTCTTATTTTTACTTTGTCCCTTTTTAATTGTTGCCGTGGCAACCAAGCCATTCAACAACATCAGTGTTTGTCAAATTGATCTCAGACTTTCCTCACTCCATCGCTGCATTGATTGCACGTCATCTCACAAGTGCCATTGGAGTGGACAATAGATATTTTTGCAGAATTTGCTTGTCCTGCTGTAACTTTAAGGAATAAACTAAAGAAACATGTCAGTGGAGCTTCTCCAGCATCAGTCCTGACACTTCTGATAAACAACCTTAACCTTACATACCCTTCACTCATCATGCTCAGTCACTGGCATCATTTTTGCAACTCTTAATTTTAATTTGTCATTAATTGGCCTTAAATTTAATCTTTCAGGGGAAAGACAGAGGGTGTGCTTTTGTAATTTCTTAATCAAGCCTTAATTATGTGGTTAAAATGAAAACTGGTTAATGATGCTTGGTTGGCCAAGTCCACATTTGAATTAAAGAAAAAAAGAGGAAGAAAAACAGTCAAATTTTGAAAAAATTGTGACCAAGATTGAAATTAGATTAATTGGATAGACATACCACCTCACCTTAACCGCATTGGGTAACAATACGCTATTGTTGGTCACTCCCAAACACACCCACTGAGGCATCAATAAAAGGATTGCACACCTAAATTAGACCTGGAAAACAGTCTAAATTGTTCTCTCATAAGAGTCATTTTTTAATGACAGAGGCAGGCTGGCTTTGAATCAAGTCTTTGTACGGAACCAGCCGCAGCTAAGTTGCTTTGAAATTGATAGTGCATGCATATACCAATGGTGTTGTCTCGGTTATTGACCTGAGGGTCTTCTAACAGCTGCTTTACAGGAGAAGGTTTGTTAACATCCTTCAATAAAAATTGACATTCACTAGATCATGTTACCAAAGTGAAAAATGTATTTGTACCACAGTCTCGAGGGTATGGGGAATTCAACACAGCTCCTTTCCCTGGAGCGACATTGTGTAATATTTTCACAAAATTAAATAGTTCCCAAATATCTTAGTGAAAATTCTTTGGTCAAAACATTTCCAAGAAACAATGATTACATCATGTTTATCACCACGATTTTGTTGTTTTGGACTTTTTCACACTCCTCTGCAAGATATTCCAGTGGAATTAGATTATTCTTAAACCAATAGTGTACATTTTTCCATCTTAATACATGAAATCTGATGAATATTTCTACTTTATGGTCAATTTTGTCAACCTCACATACCATTTTAAGGATGTTTTTTTTTAATTATGTATCAACTCATTGATTTAATAAACTAGAGAATAAATGATGGGCATAAGAAGAGAGCCAAAATCTGAACCACTCCCCTATTTCGGGAAATTGACAGCTTCTAAAACCTTTGCTCATTCAATTTCACACGACACCGGAGACACCTTCTCATAAAAAAATAAATAAATTACCTTCCAAATTCATTCCAGCCTGAAGGCATTTGCGGAAGCGGCAGGCTGGGCAGTTTTTCCTGCGGATCTTATCGATGATGCAGTCGTTTCTCCCCGCACACAGGTAGTTGTGTTGGCCTGTTCAATAAAACAAACAAAAATAGAGAGGCATTGCTATTACTTGAACATAGCAAGTAAGCCACAAGTCTGCAAGGGTTTAATGTCAACATTTGGGAGGCTCAACAAAAAGTCTAAAATGATCCCGACGTTTAAAAATCATAAAATTGTTTATTTTCACTATTTTAATACTGTATAATAGTCCAGTAATGCACCAGTTTATCTGAAATAGACATTACGACTTAGTCACAGGATCTGAACATTAACATGTCTGAACATATCTGAATGTAGCAGGTAATCTTGACAAACATCAGATGTTTAAAATCTAGTGCTGACAACTTCTGGTCTCCACATGACTCTAGATCTGATATTTACAGACTATAAACCATGTATAATGTGCATAGCCCACATTTTGATGGTCAATATTTAAAAAAAAAAAAAAACGGAGTAAGCATTTTTGGGAGGACGTTTATTTAATCCTCAGACTGTCTTTCATTGGCATGTTAAGACAAATCATTTAACCCCAAGGAATCGTGAGTAGGAAAAGCTCAAATACACCATATTGCTTCTCTTTAGAGGATAAACTAGTTGCATGAGCTTTCAGTGAGTCAATTCTAATTACCATCATTTAAAGGGTAAACTGTTGCATATAATACAATGGAACAATTCATGCTGTTCCAATAGTGTGCAGCAAATTTTTAAATGCCATGCAGACGACCCCTTTCTCCATCATCATCATTAATGCTCCCGAGTGGATTTGTCTTCAAATGGGGCAAAGGTTGTGGTGAATTTGAATTATAAATGTAAATATGAACCAGCAGCCTCTTGGACCTTAAAACCTCAACAGCTTTTAGATAAACACAGTGTTTTAGAATGTGTACTGTACAGCTTAAGGATTAGCAAAAGGCTCTGTCCCTTCAGCAAATAGCACAATAGTGAATGGTGTTTTCCTACTTCAATATATAACATAAATTGTATACAGTTGAAGTTCTGTAGGCCACCGCTTCGAGAGATAATAACACGCTAAAGTTAATAATATGAACTGTTAAATATTCCCGAGTCCACAAACAGTGTACCATCTTTCTGAATCATTGTCCGAAAATGTGAGTTTAAGTACATTTACTACAAGAGTCTAGGCAAATGCCGACGAAAATGTTTGATGGGATGATGTGCAAAATTAATGCCACTTTAGTCAAGACATAATTAACATTTGCAGTTATTGCAACCACTAAAAAACTATATTACAAATTGTCTTCTATGCTCACAACTTTTCCTTCTCATATCCTCTCGTTTCTACTCACTATTTAGAGTATTATTATTATTATTTTTGCACAAAAGCCTACCAAAATGTCGACAACAAGCCCAGTCAACGGTTGTCGAAAAAAAACATGCAATCGTTCGCAAACAAAGATGTAAGACAGCCATCTGTGGTGTCACAAATGGCAGCTGGCACCAAGAGGGATGGACTACTTTCTTGCTGAGGGTATGCAACTTATAACCCTCAAGTTCAATGAGAACTCTGGCAGAACTAGTGGCTGCTTACATTATAAACAGAAAATTATACAGTTTGTAGATCTGTTACTTTTCATTCTCTGAAGTACTAATCCTAACAAGGATCGTGGGGGTGCTGCCAGCTAAGTCTGGGAACCAGGCGAGGGGGACACCCTAAATTGGTGGCCAGCCAATCTCAGGGGGACAAGGGGACGGACAACCATTCACACTCACACTCAAGCCTAGGGGCACTTTAGAGTGTTCAACCAATCTACCATGAATGTTTTGGGGATGTGGGCGGAAACCAAAGTACCTGGAAAAAAACCACGCAAGCCCGGGGAGAACATGAAAACCTTGGCCCCAGAACTGTGAGGCTGACTTACCAACCACTCATTCACTAGGCCGATTTAGCTTGTAAATATGCCATTTTACAAACAAATTGTGCCAATACAAGGTAGTATATAGACTGTCAATTAAAAAAGAATGTGGGAAAAAGCCAATAGATGTATATATGATGTTTTGTTTTTAAATCATAAGATATAATTCAAATAAAAAAGAAAAAAATAGTTGTGGTAGTTTTAAAACCCTCACCTCACTTGTATTTAAAAATCTTTGACAATACAAAGTAAATTTGTCCCCTACTTCTACAGATTAGGTGAAGTGTGGTTAGGATAGTAATTAATTTGCAGATTTGTCACCAACCAAAATAAATCATTGTATAGAATTTTTTAAACCAGACTCCATTAGAAAAGAAAGGTTGAATCAATGTTTTCATGCAATGCCAAAAGAAGTGGCTGGGTGTGTTTGCAAGCAAATATATACAGAACATGGGGACAATGATCTGTAAGCATGTCATCATGTCCACCACCAGAATAATTTGCATTTTTTTATCAAAAGTTGCATTTATTTACCATCACTCTTTTGTCGTGCTCTCCATCCTTCGTCAATGAGAAAACGACCAGAAAATGGAGAGGGCAGTTTGGTTGTTTGAGGAGGGGCAGGAGGAGGAGGAAGGTGGGGTGGACAAACAAAAAAAAAAAAGATAACAGATGTAACATTTGAATGGAGAATAAGAAATGTCCAACTCTTCATTTTAAACTGCAACTACGGTACACATTGAACACACCAAAGAAGAAAAACAAACAAAGTATATTTAAAGAAACTCAGTTTCATTTTTTTTCTTTTAACGTGTTATTGCGAAAGCAAAATACTGGTGTCTTACACTTGGTCAGGGAAAGAAAGCAAAAATGTGAAGTCATGCAAAAGCTCAAAACTCGAGTTAAAAGCCCACAGCATTGAAAAAAAGGCATGTGGAAAAAGAACTGAATAATGGGGGGGGCCACACCCGTGAAAAAGCCTCCAAACTTTATGGCAAAAGTCACATTTCTACCAAGGGGGTTAGAGTGCCATTTTATATATCTGTGAATTAAAAAATTGGCACACTGTGGGATTTCGCCTGGGAGTCAATCTTTGCGCTTGGTGGAAATGAGGCACAATGTGTGTTGTGTTGAGAGTGCAAAACAAACCTTCCACAGCCCTCTTGAAGAAGACCTTGCAGCTGCCGCACGTTACCACTCCGTAGTGGCATCCAGAGGCCTCATCCGAACACACCAAACACACTTTGTTGCCCTGCCCGTTGAATTTGGATTGAGCCGGCACCAACGAACTGTTGGAATCTGCTCCTGCTCTGGGTGATGAGCTAGAAAGCAGACAGAAGGCCAAAAATGTATTTAATACGTATAATTGCATGGAAGCATGGAAAGTAGACACAATAAAAACATGTTATGAATAGAATATTAATGCAAATGTGTTCTGCTGTTCCTAATGTTGTGCCAGTCTGTACCAAAAGGTACAATGGTCATATTGAAAATTAATGTCTCATTTTTCAAAGGGTGAAAGCCTTCAATTCTATTCGAGCAAAACACTTTCTGCAGGAACACGAAAGACAAAAAAAAAAAAAAGAAAGATTATAAATTTATATTTGCTAGAAGTGGAAAGATGTCACTGGAGTAAATATCTGCTACACATAAATCCTGGCTCAAATATGTGTACTTTTTTTAGACTAAATGAGAGCGTATACAAGGTTCAGATAAAGTTAACGATGTACAAATGACTGATTTATTGGAGACAATTTTTCCTGCCTGACCCAGGGCGGGCGATATTAAAAGTGACTGGTGTCCCATAAAAAAATGCACTGATGTGTAACAATTCAACTATTTAACTTGGGTAAGGTCTGACAGGATTTTTCATACAAATATTTACCACAGTTCAGAATATGAAAACGACACCTGTTAAATTTTTCATTGGATTTCAACTTTAAGATTGAGTTACAATGTGTTGTCAAAATCGAACACCTTAAAACGTCTCCTGTATTACACAAAACATTTATTTGCAGGAGAATAAACCTGTAAAACCTGTATTTAGACCTCCCCTAGTTGGGTAAGATACAAGTCACACTATAACTTCAATATATTTGCAAACAAGCATGTTCCTGTTCGTGAAGACTAACTGGTTGTGATTATCATCTAAAATACCCACTTTTAGATAAATATAAAAAAAAGGTGCAGCAAGATGAGCATTGGCAAAGAAATAGCGCTTTTACAACAACATGGGCGCTGCGCCAGTAGATGGTGAAATTATTTCAGGTTCAAGGCTTGTATCGTGTCAACATCAAACAGTTCCTGGTTAAGTAGAGTATATAATTAAGTTCCTGAATCTTATGTGAACGTTCCCAACATTTGATTAGGATTTACATGCATGCATTACAGCTAATAGACGTCCAGGTTTCCTCACTTCTAACCTCCTATCATTATTTATGTGCGCAGTGCTCACATACGCCGCCTACATGAGTGACGCTGGCCAGAACTCGGAAGATGGCCGTGTTTACGTAGACGTGCACACGCAGCCCGAAGCAAAGGACGAATCAGATGCCAGGAATCTAACAATATACAACTGCTATTGAAGAAAGTGTAAACGGGGGCTGGCTGTGGTGAGCAGGAAGCTCATTCCAGGGTGGGGGAGCTTGACCCTTACATAACCGAGGTAAAAACGCATGTCAAGTTAACCCAAATATAGAACAGCCTTTTTTTTTAAATTTCAGTACACTATAGGCAACTTGGATTACAAACAGGAACAAAGTGTTGTATTTTATGGGTCCAGCATATACCTTACTAGTTAGTATGGTATTAATGGAAGTGTTTTTTTTTTTCCTGACACTACTGCCCTGCAAATGACTGGTCCAATCTAGCGTAAACTGTGCCAGAAGTTAGGTGAGATCACCATGACTTTGAACAAGATGGGAAAATACAGGGTGTCCCAAAAATGTACATATTCATTGACACTTGTGTCTTGGTAAACTAGGTGTTCATTGACGTGTCTGATTTTTGCCAGTTAGGTCAAAATTCACACATCTTGGAAAGTTTATGTCGGTGAAATATGGCAGAAAGAAACAGCACGTGGGAACGGCTCAGAGTCAAGATTATAAGCAGGAACAGAAATCTGAAGCAGACCCGTTAACCACTGCACTCCACTCCACTCCGCTCCACTCTCCAGGCCAATTTGTTGCATTTTAAGGCCAAATTAGGTTTTTCACACATTCCTTTTGACTAGGCACTCATATTACGCATAATGGAATGTCTCATGATGCAATTGGAGGCTGACTTAGATTTTCACACAGAACCCAGCATAGGCGGAATATTGTTCCAACTGCGATTATACAGTGATGCGTCAGCGTTTAATACGAATAGCATGCATCAAATAGTTGTGGGACAGTGCCGTTGTTTTCAACACAAGTGTTGACTACTAAAGGGTTGTTAACCCCATCTTGGCAGTTCCATTGGTGAATGCTGTGACGTCAAATCAAAATTATGAGAATGCCATTTCTATTGTTGTCATTTATATATCCCATCATAATTTATATGAGTGACGATTAAGGTACAGATTCTTCCCTGTCGCTGGTACAGTGGGTGCACCGGATTTTAAACTTTTAAAAAAATAGGTAAAATATATAAAATATAAAAAAGGGAAGCACCAAGGGAAAAAACCCACTGGAATGCCTTCATAAAACGGAGAAATTCAGTTATTTTCAGGTATCATGACAAGTGAAAGTAATTGCTGTGTTTCCTCTATTCACTATGACTGCGTGCTTCATTTCAACATATTTGTGCATGTGAGAAGTCTCTCGGTGTAATATGCAAACAGCTGGAAAACACTTGTCACATTTTTACTGTACTTCCCCCTCCTTTCCAAGCTCTTCCTGCCTTTAGCCCCTTTCACTTCCCCTTTGTGTATCACAACAGTCTCTGCGATCCCCACCAGCACCCTCCCCTCATCCCATCTGCCAATGTTACGTAACAATATTAGCGTTCCCTCCTCCCACTCCTTCCTTCAGAGCATAGACTCTCAGCCAATCGTCGGTGGAGTGTATGGAGGAGGTCAAGCGATTCATGGCATTATCCAACTTACCTACCTGGGGACAAACATACTCGGTCAGCTCACTTGTTTTCTGTGTTTGTGTGCTCGTATATGTTCTGTAGATGTGACAAAGTTGAGAGAGGAGGGCCATTGGCATAAAGCTTCTCTTGTTTCAATGGGCCATCATGTGATCGTATGATGTTTCTCCTCCTATCTTGTCGTGCACTAACACACACACACATTCCTCCCATCCAAGGACCAACGCTTTCAGTTCAATCATCATCATCCTCATCAGGCATTTTCTCCTTTTGTCCTCTCTACGCGACACCTTCGAAATTCTTTGGAAGCACTCAACCGTGGTGGCAGTTTGTATATAGCATACTCTATATGGCATGGAGGGCTCATTAAAAAAAAAACAATACTGTATTACTCAATTACAGGAACACAAAGTTCTTTAAAGATAGCAGCATCCAAATGCAGGCCAACTGTCACATTGAGCAACACACTCGTGAATATGAATGGTTTTTTTTATATGAAACAACTATTATTTCCAAACTTTAAAAGGTTTGCATAACTAGACAAAAGTTGCAAGGTAGAATGATGCATCACCACCCACTGCAATGAGCAGGCCAAGGCCTGCCACGCTTGTGACGCAACAAAATATGACCTCTACAAAGTGTGCAGGGTCCTAAAACTAGTTTCTAGGAGAGTACTCGGGTATCCAATGCTTTTTACAACTTGCAGGTTTGCGGTTCAATTCAAAGCTGACCATTTGTGGCTGCTTTTTTCTTTGTCTAGTTGTGTTAGTTTTTCTTATGTCAAGGTAAATGCTTTTGGGCCAGTATCCTTTGGAACCTCCCCACCAACAATCGTCCCTGTACGTCAGGCAACCTTCAGTTTCTCCCTGCAGATGCAATTTGCTGCTGACATGTTGTCTCTTTAACATCAGATAGATGGCTAAGGCCTGAGGTGCAGAGCATCCATTCCCCCTAGTGCCCATATTAGCCTTCATTCAGTTCTAACTTAACCCTCCGCTCACTCACACATTACCGACATACAGGAGTCTGATTTTTTTATGTAACGAATAAATGCTATACTATCCAAACATGCTGTCACTATTGCATTCACTCTTTTGTGTTCTGTATTTACCATAAATATGTTGCCATTGTATTCAACTTACTGTGATTGTAATTATACACTTAACACCATCATTTGCTAACAGATGCACACTAATCAAAAGGGAGTGTATTCTGACATATATTAGTCTATAAGCTTTCAAGGAATGAGTGAAGACGATCAAGGGTAGGGTGCCATAAACATGACATGAAAATGGATATGTGCAGTTAGGAAAGTTCAGACTGCACAAGAGGTGGACCAGGATACTGAAAGCAAGCTTGTGATAAATTACTCTAACTGACGGTCACTGAGAATGTAAAACAAAACCCGCATACCAGCATGTAGGCGTATCGCGACAAACGCCAGCAGTTGAACGGTCCTGGCAAAGGCTGACTAATGGACAGGCGCATTTACATCCTCCCACTATTACTATTTTCATTAACATAAAGTACAATCACTGGATAACATATTAGGAGTGCTAATTATAGAAAATATAATGAACAAAAGAGTGAAATTTGACACTGTCAATTCAATGTAATGGTAATTATTTATTTATTGATTTAAAAAGAATATTTAGAAAAATGTAGCTAATGTAATATAAATAAGGATCACGTAACGGCTAGAGACTTCATGTCGGTATAGCCTGGAAACTAAACGTGCGCTCTCATTTTTGGACTGTCAAAGGTCAAAGTGCAGGTGTATTGTAACATGATCTAATTTGTTGGATGAAGAAAAAACGTGCGCCGACAGCTTCTAATGTATAATCACTAATGTGATTGGCTCCATTTAACAACTAGTCATGCTGGAAAAGAACATGGACAAGTTTTAAACAATGAACAATGAAGCACATCTTTCTCATTTTGGCCACCACACATTTTTACAAATGTGTCATTAACTGCTACGGAGGAGGGACATTAGCATAGACCTTTGCTAATTTTAAATAGAACTATTTAAAGAGGATATTTAAGATCAGTAATAAATTATTTAAAACGGTTCCCTCTTTGCCAATCGGTTTGCTTATTTGTGCAGCCCTTATTGATGTTTTTGGATGATTTAGAGCTATAGATAAATTTGACTTGTCAGACAGACTACATCCTCCATCTAATTGATTAAACTTTTCCTGTGACATCTCAAGAAGAGCGGACTTTAGCCCAGAGTCCGTAATAACAAATGCTTTTATAAAATTTAATAAAAATGAGGCTGACATCCAAAACACACACATGATAGATGGAAATATGCCACATGTTAATTAATGAACCCCAGAAAGTAGATATGGTTTTCTATTTAAAAAAAATAAATAAAAGAAAAGCACATTCTCTGAAGAGTTGCAGCGAAATAATTGTCTTAACAAAAAATTAAGCTGGACTTGGGAGCTGGACTGACAGAAAATATTGTCAAAACACGTCTGATAAAAGGTGATCGGGTTTGTACTTTTCACGCTTATGTATAAAAAAACAGCAAGCCCAAAGAGCATGATGAGAGTACATTATCTTCAAGTCACCACAGGAAAAACAACATCCACAGCAGAGGCCGAATAAAAGGTAAACAAAACTATTAGGAGCATATCTCCCCGCCATCTATAATACAATAATTCAAGGAGCAAGTTTTTCTAAGTGAGATGCAAAGGTTGTGAGGACTAAAGACACCTTCCCTGACTTTACTTTTACCTGAGACAACTAGTTATTATCATTCCATTAACAAGATTCAACAGTAAACAAGTCCCAGTGAGGTTCTTGTGAGTGACAAGTAAGGGCACCAGGAACAGTCATTGTTGAACACATTCAGGAAGTCCAATTAGAAATGATCTCATTGACAACTGCTTTTCAACTGCAAAGGCTTCCTTATCACTAAAGTGGAAAAACACAACTTAGATGCAAATAGGGAAATCCGACTCCATTAATATTAATCCATCCATTTTCTATTCAAGCACTAAGCACAGTCCAACCTGAACTGGTTGCATGACGACAATGTGGCACATAAAAAACAGACAAGCATTAACAATGACATTTACACCATCCTATGGGAACTCGTGAATGACTAGTCATAAAAATGTTGCTAGCTACACACGAGTCCTCTTCTGGGCTTTAGAAATCTATGTCTAATGCGATAGTATAAAAACTATGAATTTCTTTTTGGATTTTCCAAGGCGTCAAAGCACTGAACATATACCGACAAGGTGCAGAGGTCTTTGCTACTGAAAAGGCATCCACATCCACAAAGCGGTTTTAAAATACCGCGGAAACCATTTGTCAATCTTCCATCTCAAAGTGCTTGATGCTCACTTTAGCTCCGACTACTAAGTGACCCTGGAGTTTGGTTCCATAGCAACGGCGCTGAGGGAACGACGTGACTAAGGGAGGCTGTCGCACTCTCACAATGTTATGCACCAGTATGATTCTGCAGAAAATGTAAGTAAGAATTCATGAATGTGTTCATCTATAAAAAAAAAAATATATATATATATACCAACAGTTGACTTTCTGTTTTTTCTGGCATTAAAAATGTCAGCCATGTAATGACCACCTACTGCCACTCTTCCCTAAACAAAATCATATTGTGAAAGAATAGAGATTTAAGTTATTTTTTTCAATTAGCTTCCACATTTGGGGAACTGCCATTATAGACTTTTTTTTGTTCAGTGTTGATTGGTCCACAATCATGAGAGAAGCACATCCATCACAAAATACCCAACCTTTCATTTTCCCAGGCAAATTGCTTTCGATTCATTACAAATGAAACAAGCAAATTCATATTACTGCGTAATGGAAAGTCATGAGAATAAAAAGACTTGTGACAAATAGGTTTGATTTTTGTAGGGTTATTTAGCTACCGTTAACATATGCAAACAGTGGATAAATGGAAAAAATAAAACAATAGATGTTTAATTTCCAACATTCTGGATTCTACTTAAAGTATTTATTTGCAGAGCGCATTGTGTACACACTCAAGGGGCCTCACCTTTGTTTAAACGCTGCTATTTTAATGTTTTTTTTCCCATTATCTTTAATTATTTGTTTATTTTTTGCACTGTCCCACAATGAAGACATTTCCATGAATCAGCACCTGCTTGACAAATAAGTAAGCTTAAGACAACAACAAAAATGTCATACTGTACAGACAGTCAGGTCAATGGCAAACTAATTTGTCCAAAAAGGGTGCTGGTAAGCTTGTGGTGGGATTTTTGGTTTTGTTTTGTCTGCAGTAGTCAAAGGATAAATAACATGACGGGGAAAAATAAGACAGAACATAAACAAAGCGGAATCTTGCACAGAATGACAAGAAATGACAGCATTTGCCATAGGGGAGATTATGGTTAAAAAAAAAAAAAGATTAGTAGTGTGTGATGGAAAAGTACAGTTGTAGGTTTAAGTTTTATAACAGTACGTATACACAATTTTAAAGGAGGGGCTATAATACTGTTTACACAGACTTTGACCCACCTGTATTAACCCAATTAATGTTTCCTCCCTTTTTAACTCTAGTAAATACATTTCATAACCATAAATAAATGATAAATAAGTACTTAATTTTATCATTCTCTGGATCAATGACACGAACCTAACTATAAAAAATCGGGATACCTATCATTGGTGTCAACCTGTTTAGCAGCTTTAACAGAGTAAAAGTGATGGATTTTTCAGAATACATTTATTTTCACTTACGGCGACTACGTGAGATTACGATGAGCAACAACAACAAAAAACTACAAACAAAAATCTCAACTTCCATATTTTTTCCACAAGCCTCACAAATATATTATGTGGCGTAGGCAGAAATTTACAAAATAGAATAATAAATTCTGTTAAAATACTTTCAACCCCTATCTGGAGCGTGCTTAAAAATAGTAGCCGAGCCTAAGCGGTAGCCATGATGAAAATAGACGAGGCGCAGACATGGAGACTTGCTATTTTAAATAATGACCTCACGACGGGCTGAAAAGTGGGTCAACAAAGTGGCAGATTAAATGACTTCAGTCAATCCAAGGGCAGCCACAGAAAAAAAAAATGAGCCAAATAGAGTATCTTATGAGTTATGAGAAGATTCAGTGTAAAGACAAAAAACATTTGGTTTCAAAAGGCTCAAATAATCTGCTAACTTGGATTACCATAGGTTCCTTTTCAAATCATAGCAGATTAAATATTTTCTTGCGTTGTCTTGCAATTTTCTAAAAACTCCATTACAGACCCATTCAAGATCTTATAAAAAGCTTCTTTCATGTATTTCTTGCACAGCTTTGAGATTCATTTTTTTTTATGGTGCATAGTTGTAAAACTGGGGAATGGTTGGCCCGCAAAGCATATCTGTTCTGTCCCTTGTGCAAACTTAGACAGGAAGTACTTTGCAAGAAATACTGTAGTGCCAATACTGTAATCCTCACGTTAGCAACATTCTTATTTCATGCACACTGGAGGGAAGAGCTGAATTTCTCCTGGGGAAAATTTCCAAGTCCTGAGAATGACTAGTCGTGCGTGGTTTTAGGACCCTTGGGAAATATATTTAAAAAAAAAAAGATAAAAATCAACCTTAACACTACATAATCGATACGTAAAAACCACCACCCCTTGATAAAGCATACACATAAATGTTAAAAATTAAGTGCACAGGAACAAAATGCTTACTATAGTTAAAATAAAATGAATAAAAACAGGAAAAGAGGTCAAATCTGCCAGTCAGGGGTTCACCATACCCTGCTTAAATGTTTTATCAAGCACTAAGAGCACCAGCGGGATTCCTGAAAATATTTGTCAGCGGTCCAACTAGATGCCTCACTTGCTTGCTTCAAACTTGTAACTGTGATCGCAGCATTGATAATCAGTCGTGCAAACAGTACTGTCAGTTTGAGTGTGGTGCTTCATATTGCAGCACATAAGAGTCAACCTAGAAGCAAAAATAGGTCACCTGGAAGCTTGGCAAAGCCTCGACCCGCACTGAAATCTCATTAGCCCTGTCTTGACCAACAGGATATGAAGCCATTATCAAGTTGTTGGTTCCCCTTTGCTTCAAAGCAGCTGTCATTACTTGTCGTGGTTACGTAAGGCGCAAGATTCAGCAGCCTCTTAGCAGATAGCACATAAACGTTTGCCTGTGCACAGACCGCAACCTTGGCCGGGTTTAATTATTGACCGAGCCATGGCGCAAGGTCCTCGCTGCTTGTCTGGTGACAGACACACGCTGACGGTTTTATGCAAGCTAATTATGTCAAAGGAAGGAGGTTTACACATAACATTTCTGGTTAATAAACAACATATCCACTTTCACTCGGTTAACATGTACACATGCTTTCAAAATTTAAATAAAGCGTGGCTGGGAATAATTCACAGAAAGCGGAAAAGGTCAAACAACTCTTAATTTGGACGCATGCCTATGTAAACACAGATCGCTTTTGTTTGCATGAACGGTGTCATCGAGTTTCATGCATTAATTTCCAAAATTGTCTGTATTAATTGATGAGGAATTATAATGAATTTTTCCATTTACTTGAACATGGCTTATGGGGGGTGTTTCATTTTAAATACAGCAGGGTCATGGTCTCGGGGTGCTGGAGCCTATCTCAGCTGACTATTTTTTTTTCAGATATTTTTTTTCCAAAATTGAAATTCCTACAAAAATTAGTTGTTTTCCTATTTGAGGCACTTATTTGATTATTTTGTAATTGCAATCAAAGCAGTTGAACAATCTGCCAAATCAATATCCTTCCACATTTTGTATTGAGAAAATAACTGAAGCTGCGAAGAGTATTGCAATTGGCATACTTTTCCAATAATGGCAAAGAAGGCATCTCTAATAATTGTACCAAATCACGAGATGTCAGGAAATTGCATGCGAATGATGCACTCATCCGAACAACAAGTTGCAACAGATCAGAGTGTTTGAAGGAGACACACTTACTAAACCCCAAAAGGGAATTTGCATTCCTTCTCCTACCACACATTTATAAATAACACCTACAGTGGATTTAATCAATAATTTCAGTTAATACGCACTGCTGTATAATCCGACTAGAGCCATCAAAATCCAAAGTGCTGGCTCTTTTCCAATTTCTATTGTAATAATTCAACTTTTCCTTTTCAGCAATCCGATTTTACTTTCACTAGCCTCCAAGGATCAGAGGGGGTGAGGGTGGGGCATTGTTGTTTTTCCATCCTACGGTTGGTGGTGTTCAATACACACACCGCCAAATATTGATTTACAATTAGGATGTTGTCAAAAACGATTTATTGCAAACTGTTTTTGTCTAGTGCAGTGTTTTTGAGAGGCGAAACGTTAAACTGTGTTTCTTGCCTGGGCAATAACTCCATTCATCCTCAAATGCAGATACAACCCATCAATTATCTCTCCCCCGCAAAGAATTTTAGGATTCTAGGAGGTAAATATGGTTATATTGACCCTACATGACGATATGTATCATTTTTGATGCCTCAGTTTTGAACAATGTATTATTTTTTTCCTCCGACTAAAACTGACATCATATGACACAAAAGTGTGACCATTTTTAATAGAAATTGTGCGGTCTTTTTACTGAGTCACCATCACAGGAGGAAAAAGGAATTTAAAGAATTTAAATTTGATGCCAATAATTTAGTGCTTTGGGCTTTAAATGGTTAATTGCAACGAAAGGCAAACATCGCATGTCTTCTGTCAGTCATGACACGACTTAATAGTATGCATGCTTGACTATAGCCAAGTCTGTAGGTGTTAATGATAGTGTGGAATTATTATTATTTAAAAAAATGAAATTACCACAAAGTGTAATCATCCCCTGGATAATGTTTAGTTTTTTACAGGGCAATGAACAGACTGGGAGGAGATTGAGAGGATATATTTGGCTTGTTAAACCTGCTAGGGGTGAACAAAAATGAATCTTGGCTGATGAAAAGGAATTTGAGCTTTAGTTTCATGTAGTGTAAAAAAAAAAAAGTCTGAAACAGTAAATGACGTATCCAAGTATGCTACTAGACTGTCTCAACAGAAAAGGGGGATCAGATCCACAATACCTAATTTGGAGAAACTCGGGAGAATAATGAGCCCAATGCAAGATGGAGAAATTAAGCAAAAGGCCAAACAATGAACAAGACCTTTGAAATATAAAATTTTCTTGTCAATAGTGCTTCCAAGAATCGCTGTAAGGCAGTTCCTAGAACGTGTAAGGACCCATTCACATTTAAAACATGCTTTATTTCGCTCCTTGGAAATTTATGAATTCATCCATCATAAAGGAAAGCTATATAGAATGACGTTTTTTTTTAAATTCCTCTTAGCCTAAATGTGAAAAAAGCAGCAAAACCTTTACTAAACAATAACTATAATAAGCATATCCTGTATTTATCTACCATAGGAGATTAAATGCAAATACTAGCTTATGTTTCAAAATAAAAATATCATTAAGCTGTGATTCTACTGTAATGTTTTTTTTGTTTTTCAAGTAAATAAAAAAAAGTCAATTTCCATGTGACACTTTTATAATCACTTATTTAAAGTCTTCACATTGTAGAGTACATGTATATTGTGACTGTCTGGCACCCAGTTCAATGTGTATGCTCAAAATTGGATAGTATTAACTTCAATACACAACCCTAATAAGGAACCATCACTATAGCAAAGAGGAGCATAAGAGAAATGTCATTGTTAAGTGAATCATTACACGTGTCAGTGTCTATATACATCCATGTGCACTCACTGCACCATTCAATCTATACTGCAGCTAAAGGCTGTAATTTTAACCTGACTTCATGCCAAGGAACTTGTTGACCTCGTGGTTGAAAGACTCAGACACAACACTACGTTGTTGTTTTTTTAAGACAGAGATAAAGTGGATGTCAAAGTGCGAACCACGGCCAAAAGAAATTAAGCTGACAGCGACGAGATAACAAACAAGAGATCTCAGCTCCTAAATCCTCTTGTTTACAAAGCCACTCAACACCTACTAGCCTCGCAATATAGATCGTTTGACTCACCTCAGCCGCGGATGAAGCACACACACACACACACACAAGATCAATGAGGTGATGCTAAAGGGATTTAATATTATTTTCATTTTATGTGTTCGAAACAGTGCATGTTAATGGCCATGGCAAAAAACTCATGCAAGTAAACACGCCTCACCAGATTATATAACCATAAACTAATTTCCACCCGTTGTCCCCAGCCAAATTCCAGAGAGCAAGAAAAAAATTGTAAAAAAACAAAAACAAAGATTAGGTAATAAAAACAATGATAAAAGTCCCAGTAATGATGACTTAGCTAGATTTTGGGTTTATTGTCTTGACGACATAAAGGCTTCTTTTCACTCACACACAATGATGAAATTGCAGGGAGGAGTAGTCATTGGCACTCGAAAGTCACTAAGGAGCAACTTTTTACAAGGGGACACGTGACGTGGCTGCAACTGGGGGCACTGTAATAAGACTAGAGACAGGATACGACTGAAGGAGCACATGCTGCATGTCAAATTGTCCGTAAGTAAAAAATAAACAAGAACCTCAGCAGTGTTCTTCATCTTTGTTGAAGTGACACCCAAGGAATAAATTCAAAAGAGGCTAGAAGTACCTGTAACTTTTCCAAATGCACCCTCATAATTTCTCATGGGGCAGTAGAGTGTAGCGACAAAGTGCTGTTAAATTAACTTCGGCAGCATAACAGGAATCTATTTGAGATTTCCGCAAAGCATATTCACTTCCTAACCTGATAATCTCATCTGTTTCAATCTAGTTGTACTCTCGTCATAATATGCTCATACAGAGGACCAGGTTTAGAAACAGATTGAAATCTTAACTTATTTGCTGCAGATGACAATGATCAACGTCGCATCCCTTTAAACTGAGATGGCTGAAGTTGATCAATCACATTTCTGTGATTCATCCATCTTAAAGGAGCGCTAAATCCCACAGAAGGCAGAGTATATTGCTGCCGATTACAGACAATAAGTTAATGTATTAAATCACTAAAGTTATTGATCCATTTTTCATAGTTTTCTAAGGAGTATGACACAACACATTACTGTGTGGTCAATGTAAGAACAGGCAATTTTTAGAGCAACTCTTGTCTAGCAACATCAGTTGCAGTAAATGACTAAAGGTGTATAGTTAACATAAATCAGGTGCACGCTATCAAATTGCATTTAATATTTATGCAAGGTCAGAAGCCATTCCTGATCTTGGATACTACTTGTCACGTATCTTATGTTCTGTGTTATAGTTTTTTTTGGCTACTTGTCACCCGACTTTTTTGTCTTGTTCTCTTTAAGACATGCAGGGACTTGTACCTGGGTACCATGTGTATTCTTTCTCACCTTACTTCACTACTTATCCATCACTTTATCATTTGTTTGAGGATATAAGATTTGTTTTCATTTTCTTTCATGTGCTTTTTCTTTCATAATCATCATCTTCCTACCTTGGTTTCGTTATGTTTTCTAAAAAGTAACAATAACTTTAAAATACCACCTACCTGGGGAAGCTCAGCGGGTATGGCGCCAACAACGCAGTGTTGGGGAGAACATCGTTGGCCCTTTTAATCATGATGGCATCTTGATACCCATCTCCTCGCATACAGCTTTCGCCCACGGAGGTCGGATTAGCATGCATGGCAAATGGCTTCTGATTTTGTTGGCCCATGCTGGATCTGCAATGGTAGCTGGGAACTGCGTCCATTCCTATAGAGGCAGACATGGGGACTCCTAAGTGAACAGGAGCTACGCCTCCTCGGGCACACTGCGCCTGGCAGAATGCAGACTGCGAATTCTCTTCTTTAACTGGGCCAAGAGTGACAATGTGGGCGAAAGAGTGGTTGGGGTCCTCCTCCTTGACAGTGACGGTGGAGAGAAGAGAACTGGGCTGTTGAAGTGGGTAGTGAAGCTGGTGCTGTGTGTGAGGGTGATGATGTTGGAGCACAGCCGGATGATGCTGGCTCATGTTGTTAGCGTTGTGACAGTCGGCGGCGTTGACCGCGGACGCTTTTGCCAAGTCCCCCACCGCTCTGCGGCCATCGTGCAGGATGTAATCCAAATGAGCTACTTCAGAATTCAACTCATATTCGCTAATTTCTGGTAGGGATCCCGGAAGGTCCAAGTTTTTCCAAAGATCGCACTCCTCAATTAATCGATTACCACTGCCTGTCACATCATAAGAAGCTGCGGAGGGAAGTCCGCTGTGACATCCCAGTCCTTTATCTACAAAGAAGTCTCCTTCCAGTTTGATGTCCAGGGGGAAAAGGTCTTGCAGAGGAAGATTTCCCAGAACCGATGTGTTGATGACAGATGTGGTGCCATTGTCCCGATCGGGTTTATTTTGGTTCAGTGGTACCAAATCTTCCTCCATGTCAAACACCCCGGCATCCTGTTGTGGTTTATCCGGTCTGGTGATCTTATGACCGTTTGTGTCTGACCCTTCGTACGAAACCCGACGCTGCCGGTGAGGGTTCAGTAGAATCCCGGGCTCCATCTTGTTTCCATCCCCGTTCCGAACTGCGGCGTTGGGGTGGCGAGCGCTGAGAAGGGAACCGGTGGCGTCAGATGCCTCACTGCATGGTCCGACTCCCAATTCCACAAATGTCACGGAGTTGTCTTGATTGTTATACTTTGAGCTGCCCCGATCCATTTCGTTATCTTAACACGGGAACAACAGTCATTCACAAAACAGAGAGAGGACCAGAGAAGTGTTAGTTGATACCATGTGACCATAATAAACTTATGGTGAATTCAATTATTTCTAATGAATTTTTAAAATTCATTTAAAACATTGTATGCTTTTGTTGAAATGAGCACTAACTATGTATGCTAGGACTCATACTCCACGTGCCTTGCATTAAAGAAATAGAATCAAAGAGCCCATTTCCTGCTCCTGCCCACGCTGGAATAACATTGTGGCTGTGCTAAAGGCACATAACATCGTGACCTAATTTGAAAACATAAAAACTACAAAAGAACAGAGACAACTTTGGCACACGCAACATCATAAAGTTCTTTTGAGGGAGCACATCTATCTCCCACCGTTGTTAACCCACAAGAGTCTCTGGGATCCTTTACCACAACCCGGAAAAGTTGACATTGCATTTCATATCGCAATATGGCTACTTCAATACTTACATGTAACAAGTAAATGTATTCTGGAGCTCATCCAATTCCATTAACAAATAGGTATTATTTTTGAGCAGTCCCAAATAATTCCTCATTAACCTTCTATAGTTGCAATGTATAATGATTGGATTTATAAATGCGCTTCCGTTAGGTGGCAGAAGGTATGAGGAAACAGGTTGCCATTTATTTATAAGTTTTTTATGGCTGCCTGTGATGGTGTATCAACATTGTGTTCAGTTAAAAGGGGGCAAAAACACTCCAGATGTGACCAAGTACATTTAGATAAAGTTGCATTAACACTAAAGTCGAAGTCAAGCAAGGGGACTGCAAAATACTGTTTGATAACCAACCTTAGTTTGCAGAATGTACTGCTGTAACTGGAGGCTGCCTGTCAGTGTGACAGCAGATATTTGGAGGGACTCAAAGTATCGTTGAAGCAACTTAGTCGTGCTTCGAATGCATGTCACATGTTAAAAGGAGCGGTTTATTGCACTTCCTTTTATGCTGCTCCGGCTTTCTCTTGCTGTGACGTCCGTATGTGCTCAGTGGCGAGATGGGCTTTTCTCATAAACAATGGCAAATCCCACATGTATAGAATTTGTTTTTAAATCATGATAATCACACATTTTTAGGTTTAATGTTTGAGCCATGTTATATAGTCATTTGTTAGCAGATCAAATTCCCACATGAGCTTTCTACAGCTACAGGCCTTTGATTGTGTTTGATGTGTTGTATAGTTTTACAAGGCACAGAATCTCTGCTCATGTCATCTTTTACCTATACACATCTCCTACTTTTATCCATTTTGTCATGTAGCTTTGTAGCACAATCAAAATCTTAGAATAACTTCCCAGTATGACGCAAGACAGTAAACATGGCTGTGATGTGCAAATGTTATAGTGCACTATTATTTGTGCAATATTTGAAATACTCATTGTTTGAATCATCGATAATACTAGTTTTGATTCCCAAAATGTGCACGTTCGGGTTAGGGAAGTCAAAACTGCCAATGGTACATACTTTTTAAAATATTTTTAAACAAAAACGGGGAAAATGAAAATATACCAATCTTTTAAATGTTTTCTTTTAATCAAATAGTTATCTTTTGCTGATGATGGGCCAAACAGTCTAATTCTGATTGTATAGATTTAAGTTTTGTTTGAATTAACATGTTTAACAGTTTCTTCATAAGACTGAATGATTAATGACGTTTATTTTATATGGTGTTTGAGGGATCCAGGCTCTATTGGCATCTCTATAGCCAAATAGTTAATATATAAATTGAACAGATAGATTTTAGGTGCCCCTATTATTGTGGCAAACGACCGTATGCAGCCATTTATGGTTCAAACTTTTTATTACTACAATGTATTTTGCACAGGTACGTCACATATCGGTTCTGAGAAATAGGAAATGACGGGGTTTCCATGCTTACGTTGCAATGTAATGCAACCTGTTGGCGGCTCCCTGATTGCAAACACGTTCCATATTACAGGTGCTACCAATTTGACACTTTTTCAGACAGTAAAAAAACAATTGCACTTTTACAGAGTGACACTTACCAGGTGGATCCAGCTCTCCGTTTAGGTCATGTTCTGTCAAAACTCACAATGAAACCAGGATTGACGCAAAGTCGACGCCGATCAGATGTGGAAAAGTAGACATTACTGAAAGATCACACCACACGCAGGTGACACATGGGTAAAAAAAAATAAAATAAAAAAGGGAAAAGGCGCTCTTCCACAAGTCGCGTGCATAAATCTCCTCACTGGGCGCAACTATACTTGAACAAAACTAAGTAAACAAGGACGATCCGAAGCGAAAACCTGGCTCCAGTTCTTTTTTTAAGAATCGGGAGGTGAACGAGGTCGAAAACACGGAAGAAAAATCCACAGGCGAGTCCAACGGATCTTCTAAGAGTGGGAAAGTGTCAACCCGTGGAGAGTGCCGGTCGAGTTTGACGCGCACGTTAAAGTTATATAAGAGTGAGCGAGTGTAAAGAGCGGCCGCATTCTGCTGCGAAGTCTGGGTAGGCAGGGCGGGCTGTTAGTGGGGAGACGTCAAATCAGCGTTCTTACATAATACCAATTCTGTTTCTTTCATGTCAAAGTAAAAGCGCACCATAAAAGCCCCGTCACCACGCCCTCTAGCACCGCGTGTTAATTGTCTTATTAACTTCCTACCTTGCCAAAACGACTCAGGCTATCAAAATTCAAGTTTTAGGGGAGTTATCTATACGCCAATTAAGAAAAGGGCTTTTATTTTTGTTCCAAAGCTTCCTTGTAACTGCGGTGATGCTTGCGGAAAATTGACTGGCGCAGTTAGTTTGACACTAACCGGTGAACGCCCCTTTCTCCCCGGCTGCACAGTGCTGAGGAATCTGTCAAAACGTGCCCTCGCTCCTCGTCGCTCACTGTCAAACATGTGCTATATGCGAAACCTTCTACACTAAATTACCGCTTTAAATCATTCAATGTGTCCTGCTCGTTTCAAGATCGCCCCGGGGATTGTTGAGTTGGTGGAAACGCTCGCTTGTGCGTCTTTTAAAAAAAAAAAAAGTATGGAAACAGTTTTGTCGACGAATAGGAAGGAATATGAAATGAGGTGATCAGAATCGCTTGCTCTCCTCTAATATGAGATACGAACTCATGGATGACAAGTGGTTTCATATTTTTTAATCATCTTTTTAACCTTCCCAGGGACATTATATACAAACAGTATTTGTATTGCATATAAATCATTAATTTATTCAGAATAAAGTTCTAATTTGATTATAATTAATCCAGTTATTTCGACTGTAAAACATAGGAGGCAGAGTTGCCAAAACTTTTACTCAAGTAAGATCAACATTCATATTTATTAAAGATGACCTATGACACAAATTAAGGTCAGGGTTAGGTCAAGGCAATCTGTTCAAAGGAAGGCCTTTACTCTTGAAAGAGTAGTGATGAGGTCATGTTACATGGGAAAAAAAAGTAATGAGAATATCTAAATATGTTTATTTTAAAAAAAAGTGCAACCTGCCGATTTTAAGCCAAAAATGTTGTGTCAATAGGACAACAACAAATGTGTGACTTCATGAACTTTCATCCAATTTAATCAAAGTGTTCTTCATTGTGAACTATACAAAAAGTTGAAGTAGATCTGAATAAGATGAGTGGATGCATGGAAAGAACATGAGCAAAAAATACAATAATCTGAGTTTGAAATCTATCTACTTAGTTTTGCATTGCAGCCTAAAAAAAAAAAAAAAAGCTAGAGGCGTGCGATGGAAGAAAAGGAAATCGAGTTTGAGATGGGCTGAAGGGTTGTAGGTGGCCACAGATCGGGTTGGCTTGTTCGGTGTGGACCTCCATGCGAGTGATTTGATTAGAAGAAGCAGGGAGTGTGTTCTGCGCATGCAGATGTTTCATTAAAAAGGTAAGCGTTGCTGGAGACCAGCCGGAGCTCCCCAGGGCCTGAGAAAACCACATTGTTCTCAAAACATCGATGGGAACACGGTGAGTTTTTCCTCTTGCCAACCAATGGCAGACGATTCTAATCATCAATAGTACACTGGACAGCGTGCACATACAACTGGGGATAGATTAGTGTGTGCTTGCGTAATGCCACATGAGCTCCCACTATTTAGTCTGCTTGGATTCTCACCAGAGAACCATTACCTTCACCTTTTCAAATTAGCCAATGACATGGCAGAAATTCATTTAAGAGCTGCTCGCACCTGGCAAATATGCAAATGAATGACGACAATATATCTTAATTCATTATATATTAAATAGATATCTTATTTCATCCCATTTTAGAAAATGGTTTGAACATCTATTGCCGTCAATGGCTGCCAATGCGGCTCTGGTTTGTGGTTTATTTAAAAAAAAAATAAGAAAGAAGAAGGACCAAGAGAGAGAAAGAATGAAATGACTAAAATGACTATTTGATCTCATGGGAAATGCTTGACATAACTACCCCTTATTTTTTTATGAGACAAAGGCATACTTAAAAGGGCGAGTTCGTTTTTTTTTAAACAATGGCCTACCGTTTGGTGAGGGAAACAACAAAGAAAACTATGAAAAATATCATCCAAGAAGGAAACACGGAAAAGGAAGCAAGTATTTTTGTTAAGGTACCAAAGCTAAGACAGTGCACTACACGCCCTTTGGTCTAGTTCTTCCTGAGAGTTATGAAGGGTTGAGATTAGACAATAGGTTTAGGAAATAGCTTAAAAATAATAAACTATAGGAAGAAGGTTTCCTGGACTTCAAAAAAATGTATATATGTAACCAATGTATGTATCGTGCAAATAGTGAGAACGCGGTACTAACCTTTCGAAATCAAGAATCCACGCTGACCTTTGGATTCAATGGCTGCCAGAGAAATATAATCCATTAGCAGCTAAGAAGGGTTTTACAGGACGGCCTCACAAACATTCAGAAATAAAATGAGCTGTCCCACTCCGCTTTTAAGTGCATTATATAGTATCCACACAAAAAAACTGAGCTGCTTTGATTTTACATTTTCAAACGCACAAAAAAAAAAAAAAAACGACCACAGGCACTTTGATCCCATGAAAATGCCAAAGTCAAAAACACTGCATCCTGTGTATTTAATGATTTTCCTAAAATGTTAGTATTTTTGTCAAAATATTATTATTTTGTACATGTGATTGTTAACAAAACTCCAAAAATCCTTGATGTTTTAATAAGTGATATGCTTCTTTGCATTACAAAATGCTAAATAATCAATTTTAAATAATTTAACAAATTCACTGCAGAAATAATACTCAATTACATTGTTGAAAATACATGTCTGTTATACTTACACCACATTTGACTATGAAGATTGGGAACAAGCGAGAAAGAGAAGCATTTTCCTGTTTGTGGCTTCTCCTCAATTTTATTGTGGTAAAGTCATTAGTAATTGATTTGTCTCCAGCATTTTGCTCATTCAAAGCCTTCCATTAGATTTAATATTAAAGGTACGGCACACAAAACTGCATTTCCTTCCATTTTCCAAAGCCACTTGAATATTTGGAGAGTATTTACGGCCATGTCAAATACGACATGGTTTTTATATACTATATTATTGTAAAAACAGGACGGCCCAAATGTGTACCTTGCATGGATAATTCTGCACCAAACGTTGTACAGACAGTTTATAAAACACGTATAGATGAAAATAACCATAAATGCTTTAGCATTGTGGCATCTAGCTCACGTTTCAAATGCAAACGATGTGTTTGCTAAGATGACAGTCACGTCTAATTACCATGCGAGTGTGTGTGTGTGTGTGTGTGTTGTCACAATTGAAATCCCCACGTCAACTGTGACTCACAGGGCACAATATGAAAGTCACTTTAGAGTCCATTAAAGGTAATGTTAATTCAAAGTTACCATGAAAAAAAGTTATTTAAAAGCTTTCATGTGACACAACAGATTTTAAATCTGATTAACTGTCTCTGTACGTGACTGGTAACCAGTTTAGGGTGTGATCACCTGGGATAGGCTAAGGTGGCTCGGAGAATGAATGAATGAGTGCTACAAAAGGATTGTGTGGCTCATACGGTATTTCAATTAAAATGCTTAATTAAACTTGTTTTCCTAGAAGTGCAAAATCATAAGCTGCACATGTTGACATGCCTTTCATTCTCTCTGACATGGAATCATGATGGATGACTTTTATCTATAGAGCAAAGCCGTGACATGACATTTGAAACTCAAACTCTAGTTATATCCCCTTTTTTTTACCATCTCAAAGCAAACATCTAAAATCTTTACACTAAAGTGTCTTACAGTAACAATACGGTAAAAATAAGCAACTTCAAGGTACTTCTTTTCCTATCATGTCAAGTCTTTTGATTACAAAAGAAAGCAAATACAATGTTGGATCCCAAACCTCAAAGTAAAGGTTTCTGTGATGAGACTATTTCTTTAACACTTTGTAAAAAAAAAAAAGAAAATAGTTTTTGAAATATACTATGTTGTGGGTGACCTAAATTCTGTTATGTTTGTAGCCATCCAGTGGTGACTGCGGTTTTTGTTTGTAGACTTTGAAGGACCTACCAGGACTGAGCACAGGCTCTCAACAGTCACCATTTAAGCACATTCCCGATATGACTATTTCATGGATTTCTGATGTAAAAAGCTTAAAGAAATGAATGCTATTTACCTTGACGCTGAACTGCCAGCTGGAGGCGGTTGTCATGGACACTAGCTGAGTTCGTGCGATCTTTCAGGTTTGACTCGCCCCGTCTTAAGTGATTGCTGAGGACACACAAATACATTTAAGTCAGGCTTAAAACTTTGTCACTTTCCAGCAGGGCTTCCAAATTCAAATGATGACACAAAAGCTGTGTTTCCTTGAATAAAATGATGAACCAAACAGCTGTGTCTGTTCAATCGAGCTTGAAAAACTGGTGAGTCATATAAATATTGGAATCACATTACCTTTGTTAAAATATTTCCCTTAATAAATCACATAGAATGCTTTCAATTTCAAACTGCCAATAACTGTTAAATAATGTTATCAATTTGCTGCCATATTGTTCTTCTTCCATTTAAATCGTATTGTATTTTATTAGTCCCTAAGTATCGCATGAATAGGAATCAGGGAGTGATAGACTGATGGCAAACGACAAAGCCAACGAGAAAAAAATAGAATATTTGGATGCTGATAGTGATGTGTAACACAGAGCTTGACATCAGACATTAAGAGATTTTTCAGTTCCAAAAATATTTTTTTGCATCCATGACTGTTGATTCAATTTGGTGACCATAAATAACTCTGTCAAACTCAATTTTCCTTGCCTGAAAACAGAAGTGAATTGTCACAAAAAGAGTAATAAACAAGTTAGAGAGAGAGGCGGGTACTTGTATTCTGTATTGACACACAAACATTCAGCATATTCAAAATAAAAACATTAAGAAAAATGGCTTTTGACCTTTGTTGAAAGATGTTACCTCAAATAGTATGAACTATAGAGTTTTAATCTCCTTTTCCATTCTCAGCTATGACATTGGGCAGACATCCAAAATCAAGGGCTTCATTA
This sequence comes from Stigmatopora nigra, assembly GCF_051989575.1. Classification (NCBI taxonomy): domain Eukaryota; kingdom Metazoa; phylum Chordata; class Actinopteri; order Syngnathiformes; family Syngnathidae; genus Stigmatopora; species Stigmatopora nigra. The sequence continues at coordinate 7,671,186 of NC_135526.1, forward strand.
ACAGGCTAATGATGCTCTAATCAAGAGTTTGTTTATCTAGAAAAGCCAATTAGATGTGTCAATTTGCTCTCATTAAAGCAGTGGTGGTTTAAATGTGCCATTAGGATGCAGCCTGGAACAATGTTCCATTGCTTACTCCAAGCTGAACACCATTATTAGGAAAGATATGCCATCCAATTTACCCACACATCTCTCCTCCAAGCGTTTATAGTGACTACATACTATCTCCATCTTATGCTCGGGAAGATTGTTTCAATACACCACCAAAATAATTGCATTTTGTGAGTATCTAGTTCTACAGAGTTAACTTTCTAATTCATAACATTAAGGTCAGAGCCAACAATATATTAAACCCAGATTTAACTGAGTAGATGGAATTTAGAATAACATGCATCACTATAGAGCATGGCTCAACATCAATTTACAGTCTAGTCAATTAAAAGTTGCTGTCCAAACATGCAGGTTGGCACAGAAGTAAAAATGCGGCAACATTATTTCCTTGTAAAGAGTCTTTTTCTCCTGCTGTATCACTGGAAAAACTTAATATTGTGTCTGTGAGCATCTGGCTTTTTGCAGGAAAGCATATCTGCCATGAAAATTTTGCCTTGGAGTGGCGGTCAGGGTTGTTTGAGTCAACCATTAACATGATGGAGATGTCCTCCTTTTACAACCAAAGAAATTGACCTCCAAGGGCATTCGGTCTGGCACAAGGATGAATTTGGCAGTCAAATGCAACAACAGAAACATTTCTTTGATCTTATAATAAAACAATAAAGAAATAGATTTGATTTTCTTCTCTGTCATTTCCTCAAACGTTGATATATTTCTCTTTGCATTATTTCAAACACTACATTAAATCAATTCATATAGAACACCTACTAAAATAGTGATACATTGCTACTTATGCAGGGAGGGTAGTCATTTAATGCTTGCGGTAATGTATTTATATTGAACGATCAGATTTGCTTACTGGATTCCCTTTTGAAGAATGCCACAATAATGCGTAAATCTCATTTTAGCTCAGACTTGACTGTATCCATATAAGTGGACATGACCTCTTTTTTTTTATTACTACAAGCCTGGTATTCAATGTCATGACCCTGCAGGCGTGCAAAATGTGCTGCACTACAGCATATACATACAGCCAATCAAATAATCCATGCTCACAATGGTAACAATTATGCACACAGACTATATTAATTGTCCCTTGGCCAGTTTGCCTTTGTTCATTGCGTCCTGGATCAAATGTTAGAAGAGTCCACAATGTGGTGTCGTGTGATGATGGTGACAATGAGGTTAATCAGGTGCACACCCAAATCACACTCAGTGCTGTGTTACCACCACTGTGAATATTCATGTGCTGTTGGCTTTGTGTCTGCATTAAAAAGGCGCCACTGCTTTGTGCTGAATATTAATTGTCACATTTGAACTCCGTCAGCTCATCTGCAGCCTCAGCCATGATAATGCACTAATGTGCAGCCTTTTGAGTGGGACGTTCACATCTGTCCCCTCACATTGTCATCCAGCTGGTGCCGTCGTTGAGTGAGTGAACACTAGACAAGTTACCAAATATTATCTAATCCGTGGAAATCTTTTCAAGGGAACTTTTTTTATGGATATGGCTATTTAATTTGATTTTTTTTTTTCTAGTTTGAAACCTATCAAAGAATGGCTATCGGGAATTTTGGGACATTTGCCAATGGCCTGGTCAACTCAAACTTTTCAAATCGTTAACAGAAATAGGTGTTATTTTAAATCGGGCTAAGTTAACATTGAAGTCACTTTTTTAAAAGAATTCGGGGGGACTCAAGTGCGACTTATGCTTCTTTTCTTTTCTCTATGACTGTTGACAGCCTGTTATGTATTTATCTGGTTAGTGGGGGCCTCCGGGGATTTTGGGGGGGCCTTGCAGGTGAAGCGGGTGTAATAAATGTCCATATAGGGGATGACAATAGGTTTAAGGACTCCTGCACTAGAGGAACCCAATGCAATGTCTCATACATTTCAGTACGTTCCTGAACAAAGCTACAATTATGAAAACTTCTGACCTCTGCATGAGATACATGTTTGATGGATGCAGTCCAATATGGTGGCATATTAAAATTGCTGCGGCTCTTCTAACGAATAGTTAAGACATTGACAAAATTCCTATTTCCATTTAGGAAAACTTTTGTGAAAAACAAGCGTGTCGGATTCCACATGGCCTAGTTAACTAGTAGTTCTTGTCCAGGACACATAGGCTCGAGCTTGCCAGATGGAGGTAGGATTAACTACAGAAGGAATTAAACCCTTCATTTTCCAGCTAAAGACACGATCTTCACTTGCCTTCTAACAGAATGCAAGCAAGGATGAGGGGAAGCAACACAGAAGTTTTTCATTGTGACACTTAAGGATTTACAAATTCTGTATTTGAATTCCCTGTGCTTGGGGGTCTTTCTACCACGGCCAATATTTGATTACATAATATTGCGAAAATATTGACTGAGCACTTTTAGGAGCTGGTCAAGGTAACATGAATTTAATCGTTAATGAAAGGAAACTATGGGAAACACACCAGATAACTTGTTAGGCAATCGTGCCGTCTTGTGGCGTCTTGGTGTAATGACACCCCATCAAATCACCGGACACGCAACTCCGTTATTGGCACCTACATTTATAATTATGGGAAATGATTTTAACTCTATGACTGCCAGGGATAATTATATAACATAAGGCCAAAATATTTTAAATACCTACCCTGCTGCACTGTACTATAATTACAAGTATATTCTTCATATGTAGTATAGTTATTCGTATACAGTTGAGTTACTCCATAACCTGAAAATTAAATGGTAATAAATGTTTGATTTAAATACTATATATAGTTTTGAGTTTCTGTGAAACAGATGTGATTGCAAGTCTGATTCATTGACATAACGTGAGGATCCATCTTCATGAAATATGATAGCAGCACAACCCTTAACAAACCAGCCTCACTTCTTTTCTCAGTCTTTCCTTTATTAACGGTACACCACTTATTTACGAATGTTCACCTCGAAAGACCCCTTTGACATGAGCGACACGTGGCACATTGAAGCATAAAAAAAACCTGTGAAGTCGAAAACCAAGAATGAAATGAACTCGTTGAGAGGCATGTCTTTAAATATCAATTAGTAGTGGTAAAAGTAAGCTAAGCATTTGCATGAATTTGTCCCTCGATGAAAATCCATAGGAGGACCTTCCACTCTCATGATGTTTGGAAGTGAGGCGTCCATAAAAAGCAGCAATTAGAACTCGAGAGATGTGACGACTTGTGCAGGATCTAATTTCGACCTTCTGAATTTGCTGATGTCAAGTCCCCTTAGCTGTCCCCCAACCTGAGTCTCACCCTTCTGCATTGTGTTCTCATGACTCCATCCCAAAAAGAAAAATAGACAGCACACTCCCAACTGCAGATTGTCCCGTTGGAATGTGGTGACAGCAAGTGGATGGTGAAGTGAAAAAAGGGGGGAAAAAAATGTTTCGTAAACTCCTTTGACTCTAATTGCTGCAACTAGGTAATGATGATTTTTATCAGTTAGCAGGGAGTCGAGCTTCCATCTTGGGATGAAATGCTGTCTCTAGAAGACGGAGATAAGTGCAAAGACGCCATAGAGCAGCGCGCACGGATAGGCCACCAATAGCTGCTGCCCATCCATGGCCAACGCCGAGATGAAGATCTTCGACGCCGACAGACTGCACCAGCCGATGATGGCTGCCGTAAGGATGATTCCCATCAGCCCCCTGGACAGCACGATCAACGTGAGAAGAAAGCACCCAGCCGTCTCAAAAAGTATTAAGAAAGACACTCACTGTAGTGACAATATGACTCCAAAGCTGGACAGGACGATCATTGGAAGGAGGCAGTAGCCCAAAACGCTGGCCACGCAACCAAAGGACACGCCTGTCATGCTCATGAGGTTGAGCAGGCAGTACATGCCCAGGCAGCCGATTGCGCTGATCCCATAGACGTATCCAAACTGAATTTTACCAGCCTGCAAGTGAAGTCAGGTGAAAATATTTGAGATAGAAACCCAAACTTGCCCAAAATGCCTTTGTAGCTCACTGGCTGCCATTAATGGGAATTTTTCTAACTGTTTTTATGCAAAGGAATCACACCGCAAGTACAGTTCAGCTTAATTTCAATTGAGCAACCCTCCTTTTCCCCCCACGACCCTATGAAATTGCAAAGCTGGCAAAACTTCAGAAGTAAATGACAAAAAAAAGCTCATAATAGTGATTTACCAGGAGAAGCGTTGCGCCAAAGGCCAAGCAGAAGACCATAGGGCCAGCCAGGTCGGTCTCATTCATAATACTTCCGTCTGCCACTTTAAGAGGATGGAGGACCGTCAGAGTCTTCTGCCAGATGTGGTCAAAGTTGATTCCTAATTCTAATGGAAAAAAATTATGTAAAAAATGCTGCAAGGGAGGTTAACGGCTTTCTAGTTCGTAGCTACCTTCCAGTAGGGGCGGCTCATCATCAAAACTGCTGCCGTACATGGACTGTGACGAGGATGGAGTGTAGGTCTGCGCGGGCTGGAAGATTTGTCCCGTGTATGGCTGTTGTTGTTGCATCATTCCTGGGGATGGGTAGCCCATTTGCTGGGAGTAGTCATATTGGCCATATTGTCTGCAGAACAAGCAATTAGACTTAAATTAGCTTCAAACTCTAATGGTGATTACTTTGTGGTGAGAACAGAAACAGGCACATACTTGTATTGATTTTCACTGCTATATCCATAACCAGCTTGGTTCTGGTCATCCACACTGTAGCTCGACTGGTAGAAGTCTGTGTTTAAGTTGTCAAACCCGGACATCTCTCACTGTCAAAATAAAATAAAACAGTATTTAGAACGGTTAAATATTTGTATCTCTGCTATCATAAACTGGGAATGGCTGAGCGATTACACTGACTGTGCTATAAGAGCATTTTCTTTCCTGAAGTATTTGTATATGCTGATAGTCTTCTTAAACAGGAACATTAATGTGCATACACAACAATTAATTCACTTGATCTTTGCCAAACTGCAAAAGTATATGTTATTGGCAATATTCACTACATCAACCCCGTATTTACTGAAAGATGCAAACAAAACAACATTAAAAAAGGATCATGAGAGTTCGTCCAGTTAACTTAGCTAGCGGTTGTTTAGCTTGAAGTGCGCTACAACAATAAGACAAGCAGGACTTTTCGGTGTTGATCGTCTTGTGGATTTTATATAACGGTAAAACAGCAAAGGTTAGTCATTAGATCGTTTGTAAATGAACACCTACCCACGGAGTTTGACAATCTATTCAGAGGACTGCCTATTCAGCTTCGGCTGCTACGTGTCAGGAGGGAAGGACTTTTTCTTGGATGTAACGTCACAGACGTTTTCGACTCATTTGGTGAAACTGTAGCGACCCCCAGTGGGATATTTTGGAAATACATACATAGTCTTCTGCTTTAGATTTGTACAATAAAAAAAACAACCAAGTTATTAACAATTTGAATTGTGTGCATTGTATTTTGGATTTACAAATTATAATATAGTTCATTCCATACTGTAAACATATCAGAGAATGACTATATAATAAAGAGTTAAGAGTTGAGTGATGTTACTGAATATAAAATACACAGTATCATATTATTAATATTTTGGAAAATAATTCTTCAGCCCTAGAAAGTAATGAGAACAATGATCCCCCTCATTTTATTTTCCTGGATAACAAGTAGGACAAAATAGCCATGGCATCAAATGTGGGATTTTTTTCCCCTTCATTTTTCTTCACACTTTTAATCATCTCTTCACTTGAGAAGCATACTTTACATCTTCTTAATGTACTTAATGAAAACAAAATTGAAAAGAGCTGCAAAGGGTAATTGAATTTAGGGCAGCACACGCGCTCATAATTGCCTTTTTTGTGTGGCGTTGCTGCTGTAATCCTTCCGCCGCTGACTGCATGAATGGATTTAAATATTGAATTATTTTTATTGCAGCAAGTCCTCATTTCCCTCTTCATCCTATATATGTGTCCTTAGTAAAGGTTTCTCTCTTCACCTAGCAATGAATCAAACCGTTTTATGTTAAATGCACATCTTCTTGCCTCATGTGTATAAACTCCAAGTGTATTTTTTGAGAGGTTGCAAAGAGCATTAAACAAAGCTGTTTATATTTATTAAAATCACAATAAAGTCTTTGCTTTCATATCCCCACTAAACAGCTCGTAAATTAGTAGGCATCATCTGGAACCAACTAAATTTTGCTCACTAAGTAGCCAAGCTCCACTTAAAAATAGACAAACACCCACCCGAGATCAGAAAACGCTTCTTGCTAAATATCAGCATGGAAGCGCATTTTTATTTTGGTCCAATATGGACAAAAAGTATGATTTGCCAAGCTCTTGGGAGTTATGTTTTTGGTTTCCGCAGATTTCTATTCACTTTGACTCTTTTGTTGGAATCCCTTGAAAAACCCATGGAGATGAAAAGGTTCATTTATTAAAACAAATGTTGTCTATGCATGCAAACAGCTTACTGGCTCTTTAGGGTGGCATTGTGTTGTCTCAGTGATATAATGCTGCACTCATTTGTTATCAGGCCCATTGTTGAAAGCAAAGTCAATGGCCATTCATTATTGCCATCTCAGGAACTGGCAGTGATAGAGTTTCTATAGTGAAGTATCAACGTCTTTAAATTAGAACCCTGCTGATCAATTAGTATTGACTTCTGCCTCAACAATCATTTCCACAGTCCATTAGCTTGCATAAAAAGTGCTAATATGCAACATTTCCTGCACCATATCAAAGATTTGCAAGAGTACACAGTGGTCATGACATTGGTTACACGTCGAAACTCTTTCATTCTTCATATTGCATTTAATTAAGTCATTACTGCTAACCCGGTTTTGATTTACGACCCTGGATGTAGAACTTATTAAAGTCTTTTCTCATGGAACCATCAATAACTCATTTTTTTCAAGTTCCTTTATTTTTTAAACAAGGAAATGGGAACGTGATCAAAATAAAAAATGAGGATTAATACATTGAGTGTGCCTTTTCCATTCAAATTTTCAGATGTGTGGAGCATGTAAGAAGATGGCTCATTGTCTCCTATTTGCATTGGAGGACAGTATTTATTTCAGGCCCACCATGGCTTTACTGGAATGAATCATGACAAATCCTTTGAGAATAGCTATGACCTCGTTACCTTCCTTTCACAAGGCGACAGCGAAAAAGAAGCGACAATCGCATCTTCCTTTCACTCCCCACTCGAGTGTCTAGACTCTAGAGAGGCAACAGTACAATGTTGGATTATTTAACTTTCCCAACAAAGCCGTAAGACTGGTACTCACAAAAGGAACCCTTTTGAGGGAATCATTCAGGCATGAATCTCAATGTACACCATGTTTTATTTCACACGATTTGGAAAAGAAAAGAAAAAAAAGACCTTCAGGAAGACTTAAACAAAGATATTCAATCTTGCTGCAACCTTTAACAGTGCACATGTAAAATCTAACGAGAGCTCTTTTCAGTGATGAGATTACAAATGGCAGAGGTAAATGAAGACCCAGAGCACGTTTAATTATGTACCGTCAAAACGCATCGCATCACACTCCCTCACAATCTCAGTTCTTGGCTTCTACAAACTTTTGCCTGGTTTGAATTGTCAATCGCACATGTTAATCATTTTCTCATAATATGATGAAAGTAGAGCCTGGAAAAAGTCTTCATCTTACATGATAAAATTGAAATGTTATGACAGTGTGCCAATATTTTATTTTAAAGTTGCAATGCTATGATAGTGTGCCAATATTTCAATTTTAAAGTTGCAATGGTTGATTTAAGTCAATGTAATCTAATGGTGTAATAGGATGGGATCAAATGTTAAATTCCATCAAAAATATCATCTGTCGAATCTTTTTTAATTTTGTCTAATTACCTGTTATATAAAATTACAGGTTGTATTTTCTGGAGAAACACGGGAGCAAAAGAACCAACATGACTAGTTGGATTTCCACTGTTCCCACATGGCCTTTCCCCTACGGTACAATAGAGCATTGCTGCTTAGCAACATTCCACCAACTTGTTTTGCCAAATCAACAGGGTCAACATCCCTCTATAGTAGTTCCACTATTCTGCCAGACTGGAATTGCCAATATGATGTGGGCCAGTGAGAGACTGAGGCAGATTAAGTCAGTGAATTTAATCACTGTAAATCCAGCACTAAATGACTAAATGAATGTGCTGTGGTTCTCATCAAAGTAAGATAAAGAGCATATGCAGAGCCATGATTAGTATTTGAGGCCCTATTTTTCATTTTTTCGCAGTTTCCCAACTGTAAAAACACATTAAACAAATGTATAAATCGCATAAGGATGACCCAAATAAGAGTAAAATGCATTTTTAATGGTGGTTTTATTAAAGACATTTTAGACTAGACTCAAAGCTTTTTGACCTTCTGCCCATAGCTAGCTGGGATAGGCTCCAGCACCCTCCACAACCCATGGTCACAAAGGCCTGACTTCATCCCAACAAGTTGTGCCATTAAAACGAACAATACTATTTATGCTCAGATAATTTAATGTGTACGGTCCAGACAAGTACTTTCTCATCTACATTTCTTCATCAAATGAACACTTGAGACTTGTTCCTCCTCACTGTGAATCTGTTAAATTCTACACCACCACCACCTCCTCCATCCATGACACCCACTAATTCATCCTGGCCAACTGCTTCTTGAGACCCACATGCTGCAAATTGAATCCGGCACAGCAACTGAGTGACCAATTGCCAAAATAATTGTATTCTCATGACAAAATAAGTGCCATGATATAAAAATATGTGACAGATCAACCCTTTTAACCATATTAGAAGGGTGTTTTCAAATGCTGTTAAAAATTGATTTTTGATTACTTTAGCGTAGTCATGAGCCATTGTGAACTACAATAATAAATCACTTCTGCTAGACCTTTCGCATATTGCATTGTGGTAGTTAGTAAAACAAGAAAAAAATATTTAATACCTTTACTACGTTTTATGATGTAAAAACTGTAGTACTGTGCATCTACTCAAAGAGTGCTTGTGCCTTGCCCTATAAAAAAAAAAGAATCATTAGATAAATAAAATGGGCGGCGGGTGGACTGACACAGCAACAAACATCAGAGGGTAAACATGTCGCGAATCATTTTCCACCTCACAAGTAATGTTTACAGTGCACTTGATGGATGTCAGTGTTAAAAGCTGATTGCTGAGGCGTCTTTACAAAGTTGTGTCATGAATACAGACCCTCCCTCAATTGAATTTCTACACTTCTCACCGACATCACTCAGTCTCAAGAGATAAACCTGGAGGTCCCCGATTTGCTCTTCATTTCAATCCCCGGCGACAAAGAAAGGAACTTTTTTTTTTTCCTACGCCTTGCAAAAATAAACTTGATGTGTAAAGAAAGTTGACATCCTTGGGATTGGTCGCACAATGCACCACGACAGCTCTCTGTGGGGGATTTGCAACTTTCTTGAAAGAATGAATGAATAATACATGTGGTGGTTTGCAGAGTAAATATTTCATTATGTATATTTGTCGTGACAGAGATGTGAAATAACTTTGTGTAAAAGCACACTGCATCGTAATGAAGAGTTACAGGTCATACAATATTTGAGTATTAAAATATTCTCCTCCAGTTGCTAGCTACGTCTCCTTATCTCACTGTAAAATGGTAAGTGAATGAATCCTTTCACAAAAAGTGATTGACAATCATTTAATGGTCCTGGATTTTCAAAAGTATCACAGTGTTTTCTTTTTTTGGTAATTTTCTTATTCCAGAATACTGCGCAAAAGAATATCATCAGAAAGGGAGAAGAATGAGGGAAACTACACTATTAAACCAAAAATAATAAACCATTTAAATTGCCAACCACTTTCAGTTCACAATGATAATGTCTATGACTATCAATGGCAGCCAATGACTTAATTTGCAAGTGGCTTTTAATGCCGAGTCTAGAACGCAGAATCATATGCATTTTAAGGAAGGGAGCACAAGAAATAGTGTCGCCCCGAAAAGGTTTATCTGCTAGTTTGTGGTGTGCTCTTTAAATAGCAGTAAGTGCAGTGCAGTGTTGAAAGCTACATGTATTTATGATGAAGCCGCTGACGTGCCCTACTTGTGGGTGACTGCTTAGGTCCCAGGCAGCTCAAGCACCTCCTCATTCCATTTTTTTCTGGCTATTGTTGGCTTTTGCTCATTTTTTTAGCCCTATAATGTCAATGTTTCTGTTGGAGAGGGGGGATCCTAATCGGAGCTGTCCTTGTGTGACTTTGCATGCGCAGTACTATACGATTGGAGTACATATATGTATATGATTTATTAGGGATGATAATATTTGGGCATTAAACTGATCCTATATGGAGATTTTTGTTCCAAACAGGAAAGAAGACACATTTTTATCAATAGTTTCAGTGTAATCAGCTGAATTGTGTCATCAGAAAATTCATTGGTTCAACTGTCTGAGCTGTATCACTTGGCACTTTGTGGAATTTTTTTGACATCCCTGATCTAGATATATGGTTGAGACTCAGTACAGCCCTAATTGTAGAATTACAGTTTGGTTCAGTTTGTATGCAGTACAATTCAACATGCGATGTGGAAAAGTAGCAATACCATTTTTAAAAAAAACAATAAACAAAACATTGCATAGGTTTGTGTCGTAAATCAATAGAAAATACTAAATGAGTATTACGTTTAACATGAAATGTCCAAAATTATCTAATGGTAATATTTATGATTCTTAAATTGCAGTACGTACACCGTTATTATATTTACATTCAATTTTATTGCACATGTATACAGATTTCACCTGCTGTGCACAATTGACTTCAACAAGCATTTAAATGCAATTAAATTCTGCCTACAGCTGTAATTAAAACATTAAACTAATGTATCCTAACACCTTTTAGCACCATCTGATGGGATAAATCAGTGCCAATTACGTACGAATGATGGCGCTGCTGCTTACTTTTACAGAAGAGGAAAGTCATCTATTCTTTTTCCATTCATCAAAATTCTGATTTCTGCAGCTTTTTTGTGTGTGTGGGAAATAAAACGGCTTAGCCAATACGGCAATACGAATAAAAGAAGTACTGTACTTTTTTTAATATAACGAGTATATATAGTGTGTGTGTGTGTGTGTGTGTGGGGGGGGGGGGGGGGGGGGGGTGGATACGCACGCAACCTTGACTAAAGCGAAAGCACCAACCTGAACAAGAAGGGGCGGTGGGAGGAGAGAGTGGGGCTGCTTCAGAACCACGGACAGTTCCATGTTAGAGGCAGGCTGGATAGCTCCCCTCTAAAAAGGAAGAGAGATTTTTTTTTTTTAGGAGGGTGTAAAATCGATTTCGTATTAAAAACTATGCCGGAGCCATGTTGAGATGTTAATGAGTTGTGCTTCCTCATCTTCCTCATCCGGAACAACTGAGCAGAATATTTCGGACTCCTGTTTGGACCTTAAGTTTTTATGAAGAGTTTTCCTGTATATGTTGGGATCGTTTTTGTGTGCATTATTTTTTAATGCTTAATGCAATTGGATTCCTTTTTGTTGTTGTTCTTTTTGGGATGGCACCCACGGAACCATTTTAATGTGCTCTATATAAGGCATTATACTATAAATGCCCACCCTCCACTGAATCAAAGATGGATCGATAACTGGAGCATTTCAACTTTTTTTCCACCACTCGTTTGTAAGTTTTTCCTCAATAGAGTTCTCCAAAAGCAAAGTGTAATTATAAAGTGAGGAACGTTTTGGGGCACAATGGCGCTGAGCAGCAACTGCAGGACTAACCTAAAAGAGCAGGCGTCGGTCCAGAACAGCATCCCCGATGTCCTGGAGCTCAACGTGGGCGGCCAGGTGTACTACACGCGGTACTGCACACTGGTGAGTAGCCCGAGCTCCCTCCTTGCCAAATTGTTCTCCAAAAAGGACGCCTCCAACGACTTAGCCCGAGACCCCAAAGGTCGTTACTTCATCGACCGAGACGGCTTCCTATTCCGCTACGTTTTGGACTACCTGCGGGACAAGCAGGTGGTCCTCCCAGACCACTTCCCAGAGAAGGGGCGCCTCCGGAAGGAAGCGGAGTACTTTCAATTGCCCGACTTGGTGAAGCTTCTCAGCCCGGAAGAGTCGAAGCAAAGCCCGGACGACTTGATCCACAGTGATTGCGAGGATGGGTCCCAGGGCAGCGAGACGCGTCAATGCCCGCCGCCGTCGCTCGTCCCGGCGGACAGGAAGAGCGGCTTTGTCACGGTGGGTTACCGGGGGTCGTGCACTGTGGCGCGCGAGGCTCAAAGCGACGCCAAGTTCCGCCGGGTTCCCCGAATTCTCATTTGTGGGCGGGTGGCCCTGGCCAAAGAGGTCTTCGGGGAGACCCTCAACGAGAGCCGGGACCCCAACCGGACCCCGGATCGCTACACGTCTCGCTTCTATCTCAAGTTCCGTCACCTGGAGAGAGCTTTTGACATGCTGTCCGAGTGCGGCTTCCACATGGTTGCGTGCAACTCGTCAGTCACCGCCTCGTTTGTCAGCCAGCACACCGAGGACAAGTTCTGGTCCAGTTACACAGAATACGTCTTCTACCGTAAGTCATCAACAATCTTACCCATGTCTGTCAGAACAGTAACTTTGGGCCTGTTTTAAGGTTAATTCTCACTTTGGCTCTATCTGGCTCAGTAGAAGACAACCGCTTGGTCCATTTTGGTTTGTTCTGGGTGGGTCTTGTAAACCTAAATAGGTTCTATTTCATCCACCTGGATCTGAACGATATTGGGATCATTAAGATCATAGTCATGTAAGTCTCAAGGCAAGTAAAAGTATACATTATATATAGATATATATATCAAAGAATATATATACATACATATATGAGTGATGTTGCTCCTTCCATTTATATGAGTTGGATTCTTTTGGCTTTCTAGCAACTCCTATTCAGTTTGACTCTAGTGTTGGCATCCTTTGACTTTCTGGCAGAGGACTAACACAACTGACCGTGAAACAAGAGCCGCCACCTTAACCGGCCTGTAAGACTTAATGACGTGAGACAATAATCCACATCCACTGATCCCCCCAGGAGATCATTTATGAGGCACTTTATTTCTCAACTCTCATGAAGATGTCATGTGTGTGTGTGTGTGAGGCATTTGTAGGCGGGTTCGAAGGATTCTCTTAATTAGTCCCTGAAGGGATTTATTGATCTTGTGAACAATTCCCTAAATTAGGAGTACACCGTTTTCAAAGTTATTAGCGAGTTTTAATTCATTTACATTACGCATTTGTCAAATGAGTGTCTAATAAACCCCTATTTAATTTGTAAGTTTTTCTATTTAAAAGTGACAATTATTTTAACTTATTTAGGGTCCTTTATTGTAATAGATACAATTATTTTCTATTCATGTCAATGTGACGTCACAAATCTTATTGTCTCAAGAACAATTTAACTTCCAAACACTCTTACAAATACAATAAAGAACTACACAGGTAACACAGTTCAACCACACTTTCATTTCGATTTATCAAATTCATGATAGTGTTCAAATTTTTCGAAAATAGTTTAGTGCGTCTGTAAGTCTTTTCAAGGAGAAAGCAAAGGCTTCCTAAAAACTGACACAAACAGGTGCATTCATGAATAGCGAATACTTATTTAGGTTGCAAGTATGATGGCAACCAATATGTCAAGGAAACGATCATGCTTTGCATTCATAATAGTGTTTTTGTATCTAGCCTCATGGTTAGCCTGATTGACATTTAACTTATGGGGGAAAAAAACCTTTTATCATATCAACTACAAGTGTTGTTTAAATTTCCTTGAAATGCTATTTAAAATGTTGACAAACCTGAAAATCTGCAGTTAAAGGAAGTGGATGCATGAATTTTCAGGTTCCGGAGCTCACTAAGTATTAAGAATAAGAAATTTAAAAAAAAACTGCTTAAAAAAATGCTGTCTGTAAACACCCACCCCAAGTCTGGCCCCAAAACTGACAGCACCATGCAAAAAAACACTTGGTGGTATTTGGCAGCAGCTATGCAAATGTTACATTTCTATTCCATCCTGGTGCCGCAAGTCATTTCGTATTTCAAGGCATGGGAACGTTTCTGCTGCTTTTAGCAAATGTAATGAAGTGTTGCTCTTCTTTCATATTCATAGAAAAAACATTTTGTAGATCAAAAAGGTTAGGCATTATTTCCATGTTTATTCCTCCAGTTGTCTTGCATGTCAAATAACACCAAATTTATTGTTTATGTTCTTACATTTAAATATAATCTCTGTAAAATCTGCATTGTCCTGGCAAATATAATCTCTAGCCCTTAATGGTTTGCAGTATAGGGTTGCATTTAGAACCCATGAGCTATTCTCTACCAGGATGTGTTGTGTTCCTTTTTGTCTTGTCGCCATGCTTTCTCATTTGGTTTCTGTCAGTCATGCCTAAAAAAAAAAATCAACTTTTCCACTCCTCAAACCACATCTCAGCTGTATTTAGACATTTGGCTCCTCTCTTTTGGAACTCATTTAGTTCATATTTATGTTTTGGTCTTTAGGCTTGTATGTCTTCATTGCCTTTATTTCAAGGTTTGTCTTGCAATTGACTTTACATCACATTTTGAGGTTTATTCCGCCCCTCTGGGTTCTTTATCAATAAACTTTTGTTAGTTATCTCAACTCCTAGAGGGCAGACAGGCATCTTCATCAATGTGTTGCACAACCTCTATGACTTATAATTTATCATCTCGGCTGACAGACGGTTCACCCGTGTTCACCGCGGGGCTTGACTTGGCAGAACCGGACGATACTAACAACAAAACATTCCCCCAGCTGCCAGAAACATTTCTAGTGTGTCTGATATGTGTAATGCATGGAGTACTGGTACTACTCCAAATCATGAAAGATCCTTAGAAAAGTAAATCAATTATGGAAGCAAACTCCCCATTCATTAGAATGCCCTTTGTGGAAAAACATTAAATAACATGTCTAATAAGTCAATTTAGAAAACAGTCTATGTTAATCCTGGTAGTTTCCTTATTTGGAGTCTGTAGTAGAGAACCTTATAAGCCATTGCAAGAGCAGCATTAGTGAGAAGAGCGACGTTCCACTGCTCTGCCTTGTAACCTGAATAATGTAAAAGTTGTGCTGTGAAGTGTTAAACACCCCCACTGAGATGAGGCCAGGTTAGCAGCTGTACCTATCAAGACTTTTCTCGGAGCTGTCACGGCCTGTCTGCTCTTCAGCTAATCACTTGCTACTGGCCTGCAGCTTAGGACCACCACTGCTAATGTTATCCTCCACTGGGACCAAATGGAAATCACACAGATCCAGTTTTGGATGCTTACTTACAACAAAAGACTCAGAAATTCCTTGAACAGTGTCCATCGATCGTATTGCTCCGAAATCACAGATTTTTAAGTGAGCCTTTGAAAAGTCTAATTTTAGTGTCTAGAACTTGTTTTCACATTTACTAACATAAACATAATGGCAGCACTACAAGGCCTTGTGCCATTAAGCCATTTTTTAATAGCACAACATAATAGTACCTTACAAGGCAAGGAACTACAGAGTATGTGTTAACCTTTGTCAGGGTTAAAAAATAGATTTTATCTAGCAATAAGGTTATCTCATTCTTTGCTGTAAATACAACCCAACTTTTGAGTTTGAGTGGAAATCAGTACAAAAATAGTCTGGAATAGAGCGTACAGCTGTAGGAGACCATAATTTAATCATGCATGAATCATTCTGTTGCTTATTTATTCTAAAAAGCAATCAGGATCCATTTACTTGGATATCAAGAGGTCAACGCGACCCTTGTGAGGATAAGCGGAAGAGATAATCAAGCAATGAATGAGTCATGAGGTCAAGTATAATATGAACTGTCTAATGATCAGTAGATCCTCCAGGAAAACAATTCTTCAAATTTTGATGAATCCATACAGAAACAACATTTCCGGTGGATGTTGTAATCAAGCTGTACGTGTAGGAAATTTGAATTTGAGCACTATAAAACTTTGACCGGTGTTCTGAACATTAATTTTTAGGACACTATAATGTCCATGTATCTCTAGTGTTTTCCCGGTGGGTTACGATAATGAATATAAAAGACGCAGGATCATAGGAAATGCAATGGCTAAAAGCATATCTGTTTTATCTACCATCATCTATGACAGCCAATTAATTAATTCAGTGAATCTGCGTTATGTGTGATCATTTCAATTTTGTACCCACACAAGCAATTAAAGCAAAATCTACAAAAAAAAAAATAGGCAACGAGTTTGAAAGAAATAAATAGCTTCATGGTTTTCCAGCCGCTGCACTTAGATTACATTACAAGTCTTCTAAAATTATCCTGCATTCCTATTGATGTTTTTCATTGATTTCTGCATGCAAGGTCACTACAGTGGCATGTGAAGGAAAGTTCAGCTTCGGAAAAGACAGCCTTGCTCTATAGTGTAGTAAAAAAAAACAAAAAAAAATACAACCTGCAACAGGCCAAGTAGGTCATAAGGAGAAAAGATTGTTTTTGTCTTGGCTCCTCTTGACCTTCTCCCCTGGAAGCTTAGTGTAGCTAGGTAGTGTAGTTTCCCATAATCCTTGCACCCTGGGGGATACGTGCAGCCGCAGAGATCTGCAGGGGAGGGGAGCCTTGTGAGAGTCAACAACACATTCTCCCTCAAGCCGTGAATGAGTCGCTCCTGTGCTTGCCATCCATCAGTCCGGTCTATCCTAATCTTTTGACTCTTGACTCTGTATTCTCTCTAAGGTGGGCGCTGCACTTTGCCTGTCAGGGACCAAAGAGAGGCTGAGGCGTTCATGTAAGGAGCTCTGCTGTAAAGACTGAGACTTATGCAGCCTCTTCTTTCCGGTCAAATACATCCATGCTTTCTCGACTCCAAGTCAAGATGTTTAAAAGGCAAAATAAACATATATATTTTCATTACTCTGTGCTAGAAACAGCATATACGTCCAAGCCCTTTGGAATGGCAGCAATTATTCTCTCTATATCTATCACTGGCAGGCAATTAGTTAACTGTGGAGTTCTCTGTTAAAGGGATTTTAAAGAAGCCTGCTTATTGCCACGTAAAAGTCACAGTGCCCCTATAAGTGATGAATCCTAGCCTCACTGCCCAAAGCAGTAGATGAAAATGTCTAGAAAATATCATGCGAAAAATGTAGAGTAGTACTGTAGTGACTTTTCCACTTTCACCCGTATTAATACGAGTACAATATTAGGACTATTGGATTGAAATAATTGCAGAAATCAATATTGGTATGGAAGTACTGCACATATATAGTTCATTCATTAGGTAATAGAAATGCCAATATTTTGTACGTTGTGCTTATTGTTATTCATAGCTGAGATTTTTGTGCAAAGCGCACATCACAGGTTTTATTTTGATCATCAGGTTTAATTTTAGCTGTCGGTAAGAGCGCCAAATAACCTCATGGTGTGTTGTATTCATTTGGCTTAATAGATACGTCCATGTGTGCTCCAGGTGGTTTTATTATGAAGCCAGAGCAAAGTGTTATTTTTGAATACGCATTTTAAATTAGATTCTCTGGTCCGGATGGAAACACCAAATTTGATATGCTACATTGTTCACTTAAAGTTCATTGGCTATGTTGCATATGCTTTTTGAATTTATTTACCATATTGTTAGGCTATTTCTAAGAGGCGAGCTTTCAAAGTACTTTTTTCTTTCATGATGAATAGGTTTAAGAAACACTATTACTAAAACAGACACAAAACACACAGAGTGAATATGAACATAAATCTTCTTTTCTTGCTAAAAAATTCTCATTGAGAATTATTATTTGAAACCAGTCATTTGCAAATGGAATGTGATGTATTTATCTGTGTGTTACATGAAAAAAAACCCAACAACAACAACAACATAAAATCAAAACCTCCTTTTTCTAGTGGTCCTTTGCGAGCCATACAAGATTTTGGGAAAACGATTGACCAAATGCCTTTTAGAATTTATTACAAGCATATGTAGTGGGTTCAGTGTTTTATGGGATTTGTGTAGCACTTTCTCTAAGGTTGTATTTGTTTCCGGAATTGCAAAGCGGCTTGGCTTAAACACCCTCTTGGGCCACCGCTGCATTAAAGAGAAACAATTGAGTACGGAAAAGAGGGAAGAAAAGTGTGGTAGTAGAACATAACCATCAAAGTCTCTGCTTGGATATTAGGCTAAGTATTGCATACAATCCCATCTCATGGGTGTTTTTTTAAACATTTTAAACAGCTTAACCTTTACCTCCCGCCTCGTGGTGTAGAGGTTCACTCGCCTAACCACAATGCGGGCAGGCACGGGCTCAATTTCCGCTGGTGGCGGTATGATTGACAGTCTTTTGTCTCTCTGTGTGGCTTACGACCGACTGGCGACCAGTCTAGGGTGTAGTCTGCCTTTTGCCCGAACGCAGCTGGGTTAGGCTCTAGCAACCCCCACAATCCTTTCAAGGATGGGCAGTATGGATGAATGAATGAGCTAGGGTTAGGGGGTTAGGGTTAGGGTTAGGGTGAGCTTTTACCTATTGAAACAGCTGGTCAGTCTCCAGTCCATTAGCAGCAGAACCTGAAAGATGACCCCTCATCACCCACTTTGATCACATCTCAACTATTCCGCATTGTCAATCACGCAGGAATGTCCCACAGCTTGAAGCGGCATATGGTCGTGCTTTCAATCTGCACTGTGTTATGGCTTCGCGGTGCATGAGCATATCAGCAGCGTTTCATTTGCAAGTCTTTATATCCCTTAACAAACCGAGGGGCACTAATGTCGCAACTCCAGAGGAAATTAACTCCAAGGGAAATTATCTCCAAAGGAAATGGACTGAACCAGTCATCTAGATACTCAAGGAAATATATAATGGCTTTTTCACTTATATAGAGCGCGAGCAATACTTGTAATGTATTTGTTTCACCGATCTTGGAAATAGGAAAGCAACTTAGCACCTTTGCCAAATTGAAACTTTCAAACTCAGATGGCTAAAGGAGTGGATTTAAAGTTGTGTTTTGCTCTTTTCTCACTTTTTGGAACTTTTAGATTGAAAATGCATGCTTATATTGGCAAGTCGAAAAGTCTTTATCTGTTTAACTGTGACTTCAACTAGAGCGGCCCTTAGTGATCGAAAGAGATTTATTGGCTGACTGAATCAAATAATTTGCTGCCCAATGGGTAAGTTGAAACCCAGCAAGCTGTGGGAGGGGGGGGGGGGGGGGGCAGAGTGAGCTTTGGAAAGACTGGTCGCCAGACAGCTATCTCCACTCAAATTCATCTCAAGGGATAACTTAGGCATTAAACCTAACTGCAGAAAACCCACGCAAGAGTTTTTAAAGTTACAAGGCGCTGATTAACTTTCCAAGCCTGGCCAGGAATATTTATTCCGTTCAGTTGAGCCCTGATGATCTTTATGGAGCAAGATATTAGCACAAAGTGAAAAAAATCTCCGTAAGGTTTTGAAACGTGACTACGTCCTCATGTTGCATTTTATCATTTCATGTTGAAGTGTTTTACGGTGGGGCGAGTTGCGCTTCAGGACTAGGATTTGTCGCCGGCTTTGACGACCATCCGCCATCGCGATTGCATCGGCGGTTGTTTATTATTGGCCATGTGATGAATTATTGAGTCTCTCTCGCAGAGGATTGTGCGGACGCCTAACGCACAATTTGTGCGGGATGTCGCTGCTTGTTTGCAAACCTAATGAGCTGCTTACACACATATGTTCTACCCATATAGTACAAATAGAGAATGATTTACTGAGTAGAAAAGCTACACTGGCAACCCCGCTGCAGGGGGGACATCTTGTAAATTGGGAGCCAATGCCGTGAAAACACACCCATGCACCGGGAGACACATTTAGCTAAGACAGGATAGTTGTATCTAGCCTCCAAAACATAACAAGATGAACTCAACCAAAGCTTTGATGGGATAAGACTGTGTAAATCTGATCTTTTTTTTTTGCATACGTGTGCTGGTTTGCTGTGGGCCAGCGGGCAAATGAATGATCAGCAGCCATCAACTCAGGAATCCGTTGGACTAATTAAAATCTATGCAGGCTGACATTTGGATGCAACACTCCCAGTTAATTATCAAGGTTTTCTCTTTAGCTCATTGCAGATGGATCAGTGGGATAATGGAAATGTCTCATAATACAATGACCCTGAACAGCAATTGCCATACATCTTGATTATGGCCCATTGTGTGTACGTACATGTTTTTGGAGAGTGTGATTGGGGCATTGAAAGGACAGTAGCCTTGCTCGGGTTACACTTTTGTCATTGCATCATTGCACTCAATAACAGCAAATGCTTCTCACCCTTCTCTAGCTTACCTCGGATTCACTTGCGTTTCCCTCGACAAAACTTGAATACACAATTCAATAGAAGACATGTTATTATGCTCTGATTTGATTTAGCCTTGTCAGAGAAGGGTTGTTTCATTAAATCTTTGTGGTTTCAAAAGCCCGCAGGTGTCAAAGTCAAGGCCAGATTCAGCCCACCACAATTCATGGCTGTCATTTCATTCCCAGGTCGTTGAATCATTTGCAACTGGACTGTTGTGCTTGTTCAGTTCGCAGAGAATTTCACCATTGTAGTCATTAAAGATACATCTACCCTTT
Organism: Stigmatopora nigra; assembly: GCF_051989575.1. Lineage (NCBI taxonomy): Eukaryota > Metazoa > Chordata > Actinopteri > Syngnathiformes > Syngnathidae > Stigmatopora > Stigmatopora nigra. The sequence goes on from NC_135526.1 coordinate 7,691,841, forward strand.
AGAATGTAATACACTTACATACTGTCAAGAGTATTTTGCAATGAACTATTAATCAAATAATCTTCTCAATGCTTTTTTTTTAAATCCAAGGTTTACTATTGAAAAAAAATGCATGTTCTGAAATCACTATTTCCACACTACAAATGGTAGGATGTATTGCAATGCCATGTAATCATCCATTCTGGGAACCTCATGAGTAGATCATCATAAGTCAATGATCCAAACTTTCGATATCATAAAATAATGTTTCATCAAATCCTTTGCATTTGGAGAGGAATCTTTCATGCCAAACCTCTTTGGTTAACGTCTCTTTATCACAAACAAGCCCAGTGCACCAAAAGTTAACGAATATACATTTGTTTGGCTCCTAGAAGAGTCAACATTCACAAGATGAAATGAAAAGATGTGCACAAAATCTGAACAACCTAACTGAACAAACGCTCACACAAACATGAAAAATCTTGGTTCTGGTGGCAACATGATAATACTTTTTGGATAACAACCTACAAGTGGGCGTTTTTCTAGGAGAATGCTATTTCATGTTTTGCTTTTTAGGTCTTACCTTCCTCTTTCATATTTGCTTCTGCCGCAGCATTTGAATTTTTCGGAGACTGGTCTTTTATGTTTCTTGCGGGGCATTTGATGTGTGGAGCGCTTCTTCTGACAGCCTCTTCTCTCTCTGCCATAAAGAATGGATCACAAGTTACAATGCCAGTTCGGAATAACTCATTTTCATAGGAGTGGGAGAGATATTCTCAGAGACACATCAACAATGATTTATGACCACTTTAGGTTGTCCCAAACAGTTCTAAATCAAGGCAGTGAGAGGTAATCAAAGAACTTTCCTGTCTGAAATATGCTCATATTATCAAAATTGTCTAAGCCTTTTAGTGGAACAATAAAGTATTACTTTTATCCTCTTGATTTCAAGAGCTTGGAAACATCTATTTGTGTGATTGGCCTTGGAAATAGGGGAAGTGTTTAAATAAAAAATTTAAAAAAGTTCATCAACGTATTATTACCATTATTATTATTATTATGGCTGTGTGAGATAGATAAACTACAATAGAATACCGAACTGTGTGGCTAATTTCTCCTTCAAACCTGCTAAACAATCAAAATACAGGTAAAATGCAGAGTATTGGGGCACTTGCTTCAACGATGCAAAAGTGTATACGTAAAAAAGGATGTCACAAAAGTTCAGCCAATGATGAGCAGGATTTCTTGTTAACTTGCTCTTACCAGTGGTTATCATATACCCTTCAGCCTTTCCACTTATGAACTGTCATCTACGACTCCCGCACTTCCCTTTGTCGCCCTTTGGACAAGAAGCTAGAGTGCACTATGCTATTTCCACCACCCGAGGCCTCTGTCTATTTCAGTCCATCCTCTCTGTCTGCTCATTTGCCCCCCTTCAGGCAAGAGCTGCCATGTTTCTGCCCTATTATTTTCTTTCAATGTTCCGTCTTTGTGTTATTGTTATTGGCGGGCTTTCTTTTCCAACTTCTCCTTTCCTTGACAACAATGAATTTTTTGCTGTACACTGTTTCCACATTGCATTTTTTATAGGGCTGAGCAATGGGAGCACAAAGGAAAATCCTCTTGGCTCTATTGCTGCTCTATTAAACAAACATAAGATAAATATGCAGCCTAAGCGAGTGTACATATGGCTCTCCCAAAAGACTGTAAAATGAGGCGCAGAAGAAAGATGTGAGCCACCTTTAAGTGAGATTGGCTCCCCGGTTAGGCGCCGTTGCCGAGAAAGACGTGAGCGAAAAATCTGCTTGGTTACACCTCATGAAACAAATCCCATTATTTGGCTTAGAAAATGGAAATGATATGCCCTAAATGTCATCATATAGTATTTTCAGTATGGCATAGTAATTTTAGTGTCGTGAAAACGCTGGCGTTTTGTGCGATTTATGACCAAATCCTTGTAAACGTAGCGTGAAACTCAGCAGAGTGCAAACCTTTGCCAAAACACATTTGGACAAGCTCCAACTTTACCTTCATAGTTGCCGACTTCCTGCTGTTTTTGCCTGTGAGATTCATAAATTTTTCTCTAAGAACTAAAAAAAGAAAATAATTTTCTGTTCCATCCAGTCACAGATTCTCACAGAATTTTAAACAAAGAAATGCAATTGACTATTGGCCGTTTTCCTCTTTTTAATTGAGTAATGACTACCATGTAGTCTCTATTTGATGACCTTTCTTCTTGCCTAAAAGCAGTCTTGTAATTTAACATAGCTATTTCTCACAAAGACAAAATCAAACTACTTTGTTGGGGTCATTATAACAAGCCATCACGTGACCTTTCAACTTATTTAGCCTTTGACTTGACAGAGGTATGCTTGGGTCATAAACAATAATGAATACACAATTCTCAATGTGTAAAAAGGTAGAGGAAAATGATAGCATCCTGAAATCCTCCAGTCCACTCTCATGGCCTCTGAATCTTTCCATTTTGCTGGGTGGGATTTGTGATCTTTTCTGAAAGCTCCTGCGTGGCCTCTAAGGTTTCAAATCAGTCGGATATGCCCAAAATATCTTCAGAGGAGATGTCCAACTGATATTACACTCAAGTAGTCCCTGCTTTAAAATGCAAAGTGACACATGGTGCTTTCTTTAAGATTATTTCAACAGTAGGTCACAAATTAAATACTCTAAATACTTTTTTAGTGTGTCACATTTAGTGCTTCTTTTTGGTTTTCACAGGAATTGAGAACAACGAGCAGATCTGATTTGAATTTCTGTTTCAAAGATAGTATCATAATGACATAACGCAGATGTAAGCTAGTTCAACTTCAGATAGCTGACACAATACTGTACTTCTTTGGAGGGCAGATTATCGTAGAACATCAAACTGCCTCCATCGCATCAAATCAAAATTAATCTGTGATAAATTATGCAAGCTCAACTGAATTCCTAAAGTGCGTTCCAGCCTTAATCATTGGTGGGCGTGAAAGAAAATCAAGATCTTATTAAAAGATTGATGACTGTTTGATGCTTTGACCATCAAAACCCAGGTGCGTATAAAAATCCGGGCAGAGGTTGGCATAACTCTCCATCAGTTCTTGCGTCAGCATCTTTTTACTTAAAAAGCATTTTTACAGCGACGTCGTGTCACATTTTTCTTCTTCAGTTACCAAAACGTCACCGACCTTGACTGTTCATTTGACTGTTAAATAGAAAGTTTTGCTGTTTTACTTTTTGCGCCAAAGTGCTGGCTCAGCAAAGGGAAGGGATGCGGCGCACGCTCCATAAAGTGGACAATCGCCTCGACCTGACTGAGCTCCATAGCGAGGTCCATTAAACTCTGAGGGTGTACAAACTCGCTGGTTGCTTTTCACCTCTTGCACTGCCGTTTTATTTTTTTCAAGACAAAAAGGGCATCAAGTGTTCATCATCTTACCGTAACAGCATTCTACTTCTAGTTTATTTCATTTTAGCTATATTAATCAGTGTGTGTACTTGTTTTATATCCTTTTATAGGAAACTCATTCAATCTCAATACTTGACTATTCAGTAAGTGTTGATTCATATTTATTCGTACCATTTTATATCATATGAGTAGAATATTTCAGTCGAGTGCTGTGCCCTTTTGAATGGAGAATATGACTGTCAAACCCTTATTTTGCCAATTGCTATAGCATTATTTTTTACAATTAGTTGAGTAATCGCCTCAAGTGTGAATGATATGTTAGTCTTTATTATACGACGTTAGGTTTTATGTTTTAGCTATATTTAAAATTATTTATATATATATATATATATATATATATATATATATATATATATATATATATATATATATATATATATATATATATATATATATATATAAAATATATATATAAAATATATATATGTATGCACACACACACACGTACATACACACAATACATTCTTTTCCCTGGCTCCAGTGTCTTTTCTACGATTCCAGAGCAGCTTTGATAGCCGCCGGAAGCATGTGTTCCCTGCTAGAATTTTTCAATGAATTTATGTGTGCGCGTCAGCAAACTTTATAGCCCACCGTATAAAAGACGTACGGTGATACAGGGGCTTCATCTCCAGAGCAGAGACCTGATTTCAAACGCAAAGAGAGATAAGCACAAGCGTCACATTGCTGTTAGAGAGACTTGTTTATGTATTTTAATTATATCTTGTTGTTCTTGGTTGGGGCGAATCCCCTCTGAGTAGCAAGAAGGCTCTTATCCCGTCATTTATCCAGGAAATTAATTCTAATGTTGCTCCTGTTTGGAGTCTCCAATCACCTCGGGGGACTTCTTCGGCACTGTCGCGTCAACCGAGGCGCTTCATCGGCGTAATTATAGGCTGTTGTTTGCTCAAGGGCACGTCGAGTGCACATGCCGCTCCACTGCTCACCTTCAAGCTGCTCCACTGGCTCACATGGCGTGCTTGCAAATATGGCAGCAGAGCTACTGCTGCAAATCCTATCAGGAACTCATTCCACTCCTACTTTTCTATTTTTACAATTTAATTTTATTATTTCAATGTCTGGTCATGACTAAAACTGGGTGTTGGTTTTTGTTTCAACTGATCTAGCACAAACAATTTAACCAATGCGGTGGGGCACCTGGCTTTAATTTTATACTTACATGAGATTGGTGAAAAGTTCTCATTTTTTTTACATGGAATGAAATCATGCGTCTCTTTGTGAAATTGTTTGAAGATCCCTGCTTTAGAAATTAATCATTTTTGCCTTTCAAACATTTACAAAAAGAATTTGACACATCATGCCTGTCCATCCTCAAGACTTTGACAACTTTTTATGATGTTAGAAAGGTCATATCAGAAAATAATGACTTACTTCCAGCTAGATGGCAGAAAGTTGATGTCCTCATATGTGCCCATGAATCCTCAGTAATGCTAAAACAGAAGAGGACAAATTGACTAACTTCCTGCAGCTGAGGGTAATGATTACACTCCCTAGCCAATTAGAAAAAAAAGTGATCTCCAAACTTTATATGTGGTTTTTACTTTTCATATATCTTTACAGGGGCATTTTTAGTGAGATTCTGGAGCCTGTTTATCCTTCAATATTGTCATCTTTAATTTTAATTGGAATGAATTGATAGACTTTGAGCTATATGTTGAGTTGCCAAGCTGACTGGTGATTTACAAGGGCCTGGAGCTTTTCAGGGATTGACGGGGGTGCACATTATGCGTTCTCCGCTGACAGCTCTTTCCGATGTTGTCAGTGTATGCACTAAATCAACCGAGACAAGACAATGGCATAAAGCAAAGCTTGGCCCAACAGATGCAAGGTGACTTAGAGTAATTCCTCTCAAAAAGACAAGGGGCAAACTCAGGTGTGATACACTTTGACATGACTGCTATGGCATTAAACTAGAAAGTTACGACAATGGGGTTTTGTGTGACAGTTATGACAAAAAGCACCCTAGTTTACAAGCTTCCCAAACCACTCACACTTACAATATTTGCTTCACTGGATGTCAAATATTTAGAGCATCTCTTGTAAGCTTCGTTTACTCCTCTGTTTTTTTTCTTTTGAATATTTTTTTTTACACACGTCCATTCAAATTATGTGCACTTCACTTATCCATAAGAAAACTCATTTGCAAACTGTCAAATATCTTGTAAAGATTGCATCATGCATATTTTACCTGTCAGGTCATTTGAGTTTTTCAGAAACACAAAGACATTTCTAGAATTGATATATTTTGTGAATATCTAAAAAGGGAATACAACTACAAAACAAGTCACAATATGTCAATTTGCTCTTTAAAATAAAAGGGAAACTTCTCTACCATAAGAACATCAAATTTGGCCAACACGGAGACCCACAAAAAAGTCTCAAAAACGAATTTTCTATAAATATAGTTAGAAAACCTATTCTTGACTACAATCAATGTCATTGTGTAGGCAAAGCAAGGCAGTGAAGTCTCCCGAACTTCCATAAATCAGCTAATTATGATAACTCATGTCCACATAGTGGGAACCCAAATCTTTAGCATCTCTTTAAGGTCCCATCCGTGGGAGATTCACGGAGAGTGCACCTCTATATTTCTGGCGGCAAGATGCAGCTGTTTTCCTTCAAATGACGTATACACCGCTGGCATGACATCCTCAATCCGGCACAGCTCCAATTGTTCCTGCGATCCCGACGGGTGTGGGGGTGTGAGGTTTTTCTTTTGTGTCTCGTATTGTTTTGTTTATCCCCACTGGGTCTCTCTTTCGCCATCCCATGAAGCTCGCTTTAGATCAGTGTCTTATACACAATGCCCTTTGTGATAAGTAACCACAATGATTTACATTCATTGGCTTTTTATAAGTACATTGTACTTTGCTCCCTTTCTAATGTTGATAACAATGAACATCATACTCCATAACAAGCATTTTATCTGCTCTTATATGCGAACATGATTAATATAATCCCCAATAATCGCACCCAGCAGCATTCTCGTCTGGAGAGCTCCCACAAGCATGTTAATTTCTGACCGTATCCAGAAAAGTAATTGCACAGAATTCTGACAAATGACCCAAATGTTCTTATATATATTTTTTTTTACCCCGACTTCTGTTTCCTGTGAATGTGTGAAACTGAATGCTCATTGTTCTATAGTGGACAAAGGACCCAACCAAACAAGAATACTGAAATGTACATAGTCACAAATGGACAGACAGCACCTAGTATAAATGGCAATAGTTCAATGTATTTAAGCATCAAAATTGCCATTCGCATGATTGAAGTGTTTTTCATTTCTTTAAATTAAAAATTTGACAAGTCTTCGCTTTTGGATGGGTCTACAGATCGGCAACCCGTTGTCATTTCTGAGTACTTAGACTTGGTGACTTCAGGGCTGATGTTTAATTTGTACACATTCAGTACCAATCTGATCTGGGCTCTAAATTGCACTTTTTCTTCTTCACCATATCTTTGCTCCATTCACTGAGCTTTATTATTATGCGACGACTCTCAGTCACTCCGACTTTTCATTCTCATTCCTCTTTCTCCAATAACAAAATATAAGATGACATTTCACTCTGTTTTACACTTTTAAGATCTGATTTTTGAGAGTTTCTACATTTGCCTTCATTTCATTCCATCAGGGTGAGTTCAATCTCTAGTTTTTTCCTAACTTATTCTGTCCTCACATGATGCAATGCAGTGTAACTTGGATTACATGGACATCATAGATCAGGGGTCCAGAAGTGTTTTGACAGATAACCAGAAAAAAAACTACACATTTTAAATTATGATCTCTTGAGGCATAAACTTAAATCTGTAGTCGCCTTTGACATCCAGTTCAAATGGATTGGATGTTTATCATTGACTATTGCACTTGGGGCTCTCAATTAATAATATTTGGATCTCTCTAATTATAATGCACTATTGATTCATTCTGAAATACTTGCTGCTGGAGCTGTAATGTTATTTTGTTCTAACACTATTCCCATTGATTTGTACTTACCTCTTATAAGAATTTCCGATCTATCATATCCTTCATTTTGCAATACATTTTCTGCTTCACTGCCATAACAACGCTGCGTTATTTACCTCTCATATTGCACCACTTGTATTTGCTGCTATAATTGACGTCGTCCCTTATCTTCACTTAGCCACTTTAGAGTCCACTTGTACTACTAGTTTAATATACCTTGTACTTTGCTATTTGTTAAAATTCTTCTTAAAAAATATGTATTATACTTCTGACTGCATGCTGATTTCTGCAACACCTGAATTTCCCCTTAGGGGGGATCTGTAGGGAATCAGCTCATCTCATATTGGCTTACAGTAAATGAGTTTTTTCCACTGGCCTATTTAGGTGTAGTGATTGACAACCAATCAGCAGCTCTCTCCAAAAAAAAAGCGTATTTGTGGGAATTTCCTTAGTCAACTTTCCAGAAAAGCATTCTCATTCCCAATTCCATATCGTGGTGGCTCTTCCAACATGTTTCACCATCACTCCCCCAGCATAAAAACACAATCATATCCCCCTATTTCCTTTTATTCCCGTGCATCCTTCTCACTGGTTGACACTATCCCGGTCTCGCCTGCAGCCCGATTACTATGCTCCGGCCTTTTACCAGGTTGGTGAAGTGATGGATTTACTTTCATCACACCTCGCGACCTCGCCTCTGGCTATGCAATAGGACGCCGTCCAGTCAGCACATGGCATTTAACAACTAGTTCCCAAACCACTTCCCTCCTGTCATCAGTCCGTATATGACCTTTCAACTCTCTGTCTCTTGCATCTTATTTACCCCCTCTGAGACAAATCACAAGAAGCGAGGAGAGGCGGGCGGGGGGAGTTCCTAGGGTGAAATGAAAAATATGAGATCAACTTTAATGGCAGGAGTAATTTCACACTGGGACTATTCATCACTCTTAGCACTTTGTTTAAATAATGATGATAAAGACAATGGCATTAAGTACAATGGCATTAAGTACAAGGGCAGCAAGCACGATGCATCATATATGCCCTCAGGTAATGATAGCTTTAAATGGAGGATGAATTAAAGGAGTTTATTTGCATGTAGGTTGTGGAAATTTGCCAGCCACTGGACTTTGGAGCAAGGGAAAACTGGTCTGTGTGACCATCATTGACAAACAATCTTTTCAAATGGTCTGGATGTCTGATGAGAGACATTAATTTAGAATGAAAATGGGAGAGAGATAAGATCCAGTAGATTCTATATAACATCTGCAACCTCCAAAATTCACTTCTTGATAAAAGGACAAAGATGACCCAATAGATATATATACTAAAATCTTAAAGTCTTGAATTTCCATATCTAAAGTTTCTGAATGCATAATGGTTAAGTTTCCTGATATCGTAGCAGAAAACTATGAATGTGAAGAGGCTCAAGAGAGAAATATGATGTCAGGTTCCTCTAAATGTCAGGTGTCCGCGTATACTTAAGTCTACACTGTCTTTCATCATATTATAAAATAAGTTAGAGGCCATGCGTAGATCCAAGACAAATGTTTCAAAATGATATGCGTCTTTGTCCTAGTCCTTTTTCTCATCCAACTCCAGAAATGTCAGATACATTCTAGCGTTTGTGCAGATATCTTTATAGTCATAAATTAGCTTTTTCCTTTATAAAACTCCATTCTGGACATTTATTGTCATATTTTCTGATGTGCTCCATGTTTCTTTCATGCCATTGATAAGTAGGTTCGTCATTAATTTTTGATCTGCATGTTTCCCTGCATAAGATGGGAATAACCATTTGACAGTAGGTACGGTGGATGCCATTACAGTTTCGTCTCAGCACCTCACACAAAAAAAGTGAGTGGAATTGATTGAGTGTTTACGCTGTTTGAGCCCCAATAGAACTATTTGCCTCATTCTCAAATAGAAATTGGTATCTTATCACCCTCCTTTTAGCAGAAAGTCTTTTCTGGACAGATAACCTTTCACAAATGGCTTTTTTTAATGGTTCTGTCTTGAGGTCGTTCTAGTTCACGTTTCAGCATTAAGCTGGATGACCAATAATAGTAAAAACTGTTGCGCATGTTCAAAATAAATAAGTGTTTGTTTACTTGAGTTCCCAATTAAAACAGAGACTAGTTCATGTGTGTCATTCCTATTACAGTACATGTTTTTTTCTGATCCTGCATTACATTCAAAAATATTTAGTTTCAACATTTTAAATAAAGCTTTTGTAATTGATTCAAATATCATTGATGCATTGAAAGGGTTTTCTGACTATATCATCCACCACAACTTGTAACACAAATTGCTGTACAGTCACGCAAATCATAAAGTAGCCCTTTAAAATGGAATTATCAGTTTTATCAGTATTTTTTCCTTTATTCAGTCAAGTTCCCTATTTATTTCCTAGGCTAGCCATTTACATGGGAGTATAATTCCAACTACATGAACACGGATATATCAGACTTTGTGTTGTCATCTGCTTGAATGAATTTAAGGGTAAGTTTATCGCTAATGGGGAGTGTGGTAAACAAGGGGTGACTCTTAAAATAACATTTCTTGTGTAGTTATTGGACCATCATCAAATAGGAATATAGGGAGGTAGGGTGGTGTACTGTTTGAAGAGGAGCAGCTCTTGGAAGACCATACACACACATGCACACATACAACCCACCCCCTAAGGTGGAGCCAGCTGTTGAAATGCAGGTGTGCTGGATCTGAGATCGGAGAATTCAGGCCAGGTTTGTGGGGCAAGCAGAGCGCAAGAGAAAATGACTCAGGGGAGATATGATAACACTGGAAGGTTTATTCAGTCCTATGAAGCAAGTCGATTGGCATCCACCAAGAAATCTATCACGTTGACTGACACAAATAACGAAACCCAAACCAAGTGTTTGACATGAATCAATGACTAGTGAAGAAATTACGTATTCCATGTCTTCATACGCAATTGATTCAAACTCTGTATTCAGAAAAAAAAGGCTTTAGCCATGAAGGCTAGTGTTAATGTTGATCTGTCAGTAATTGGGTTTGTCTATGGATAACATTCTGTCAAGGTAAAAGTAAGGTTAAACATTTCAAACTGCTTCTCAACAGTTAGCTATTTTTAGTGATTTTCAGCCATTAATTTGTCAAATGTTCTCACATTATGCTTTACAAACACACACATATATATATATATATATATATATATATATATATATATATATATATATATATATATATATATATATATATATATATATATATATATATATATATATATATATATATATATATATATATATATATATATATATATATATATATATATATATATATATATATATATATATATATATATATATATATATATATATATATATATATATATATAGCCTAAAAATGTTCATATTTAACCCCTGCTATTTCATCTCACAAATCAAATCATACACATACATACATTAGAGATTCTAACAGTTCGAATCTTGAGATTTACACTCATTCTGATCACCTTCTTAGATTGTGTGCATTGGACTACACAGAAATGACAAAAGGACCCTGGCAAGGCTAACGACACTGATTGTATTTTAGTCAAGACACACACATACACGCAGTCATCAAGGGTTTTTGTTTTCAGCTGACGTGAATACTGATGACCAGGAGGAGAAAAGAAAGATAAGCGAACAAACTGTCATCCAAGGTCAATCCTTCCCTCCACGCTGAGCCACGTGACATTTTTGTTCTTCGTAATATCATCCTTCTAAGCATCTTTGCTCTCGTTTTTGTTCTTATATTGCACAGATGCCAGTTCACTAGTCTCAGTGACATGTATTAATATCAGCATCTCCCCTACACAAGGTCGCAACAGCAAGGACAGGAAGACTGATGTGAGGAAACTTCAAACTAATTACATAGTATTTTTATCATCTGTCGTCATCATCATCCTACTCTTAAATAAAGGTGAATTAAACATGATCGACTGTAATTATTTAACTGTAGTCAATATATCTATGATATACCTACATAGAGTTTTTAGTTTTTTGTTATTGGCCTTAGTAAATTAACCCCACATTGTAAACTGTGGTACTACACATCATTTACCATTTAAACATTGTATTATAAATTTAAGATGGAATATTTTTGTGTTAGAGAAATTCATGCGTGTCACATTTTTATTCTGAATTGACTTGCCATTTATTTTCATCCGTGATGCATAATTTAAGAGCAATGCTATTTTAGGAGCTTTGTGAAGTCTGGCAGTGTTTAAGTCAAGTAGAATGGCATAGCGGACTCATATAATCATTTCTGTAGTTACCTGTGTATATGGTCATGCTTTCTTCACATCCAGAAATGTTCCTTGGTGTTTCTCTTCCCAAACCTTCATCCATATATTTTTCCACTTGCATGTTGGTGTGCTTGCAGACAGGTGACAAGCCAAGCCCAAAACCACTGCTCTTCCCACAGGCAATCTGTTGTCACGGAGACGCTGCAGTCACCGTGCTTAGAAAAGAAATCACAGTGAGCGTGACAACACTCCAATGGAGCTGCACCGTCACAGGGTTTATTGATTGACATCTTTGCTATGCTAATTTGGAAGTTTTCTTTATCGGCATAAGCATCCTAGATGTCAAGTTTTGGAGAAGTTTTGCCTTGTGAAGAGGTTTCAAGGGATTATACTTCATTAGGCAACACATTTTCTTTTAGCAGTTACAAAATGATATAAAAATTCACCACAAATTTGACTGAGATCTGCAAAGTTTATAGTTCAATTCTTTCCACTTCCTAATTTTCCCTATTCTCAAATCTTCAGGCTTAAGAATTAGATATTTGAGCTCATTATATCTGACAATGGACTTGAAACTATCTGACAATGGTACTGAAACCTGATCGTTCTCTGCCTATGTTTATTAATCCATTTCCTGCTCTTTGGAGAAAATGACCTTTTAAAAATGCAATATTTTTGCACTGTTCCACATGTCTGCAGATCTCATTTCTTGCTATTTTTTTTAATATTACATGTGCACTCTATAACCGCCTGTACTGCTTTCATCCCATTGTTGAGTGGACCATAAAACTTTCATGTTTCAGCCTACATCATTTAGTCTCTTTCATGTTTTTTTCCAAAATACATGGAACATGTTTAAAAATAAGGGATCAGATGATAAGGATATAAGACCTATATTTCATTGCCTGGTGATTTTAATTTATTCAAATTTGGCAATCTTGTTAACAATACTTTTCTCTATGGTGTTTTTAACTTTCTTCTACACTTGGTAAAAAAAATAGCCATTAATCATTAGGTTCCTAAGGGACCACAAGCGTAAATTATTCACACTCTTTCGGCGACTAACATGAGCAAAGCAGTTTCGTGTGATTTATAAAGTTTTGTGTGGAGAAGCGGCTGATGCATCACCTTATAGGCGTAATTGGAAATAATATAGGAGATGACGGCTGAAAGGTGGAAAGGGTGAAGGTTGGTAGTTCACTTTTTCCAAAACAAAGTCAGCACATCATTTCAATATTCCACTTTTGGTCCCTACTCGGTGCACAGACATCTAAAGTATGGCGAGTAAGTGCATATAGTCACAATCTCACATATATTATTCATATTAATATAGTATAACAAATTGCTGCAATTGAAAGCCTCAGCGGTTTAACCATCAATTATTTAGGTTACAAGAGTTCTTGAAAACTGTCTATGCAAAGGAGAATGTGCATTTAGCAGGTTCAAAGGTAAGGTGGCATTTGTTGAGCTGCATTTAAGGCGTTTATAATGAGAATGCAAAAAAATATGAAGTTGCCATTTGGAAACTTAAGGGTCATTAAAGGGATGTTTAACTGCGCCATTTAGTGTTGACATAATGGTTGGAAGCTGAACCAGGCCATAGAGAGCGGGATCGTAATTGTGTCAAGGTTAGCACTTTTTTAAATTTAATATTTTGATGGGACAGGGGTTATTACAAAGCACACTTTTCAGATGCACTTACCATAAGATGTTATCATACTGAACTTTTTTGAGGTCACTTTTTAGCTCATTGCTTAGGCGAATATATTTTGCTTTATACTATATACTATACTTTATACTATACTGCACATTCTGCTGCATTCTAATGGATGGACTGGAGCATGATGCCATCAACCTAAATCTATCCTCAGCAGAACAGGATTCTCCTCCCTCCCGAGTTCTTCATCTAAGTGCAGAGTAGAATGGAGAATGAGTTAGAGGCTTGTGGTAATTGTTCAGTGATGAATGAGCTGCAAACGGACACACCTACATTATACACACACTCACTCCATCACTGGTGCTGAAATTAAACAGTGCACCAATATAATCATTGCCTCTTATCTTTTCTACCAAGAAAACAATTCATGAAGGGAGCTAGAGAGACGACGGGAAAGAGACCAGTGACAGGATAATGGCTTGTCACAGAGCTGGAGGTCAGGCCACAGAAAGTCAGAGAGCAGGCCGTGCTTCATTGTGGTGACACAACTCCATTCAACTATAGGTCATGCTGGGCTGCTCGGCGGCGTTGATAAGGAATGGACAATACAAATGAGCCACAAGAATGTACAAAAGCTCCAAATGGAAGGTGCAATTGCAATCCGTGGCGAGTGAATAAGTGTGTATTTTTTTTATTTTTAACAGTATGGAGCTGTTTTCCTAATATTTTTCAATACTCGTTTTGGTTACGTGAGAAGAGAATTGAGAGTTTTCATTTATTATTCATGACACTTATGAATTATAGATTTGGACATTCCTGTCTGCCAAGTGAGTTGTGGTTTCAGGGGGAAAACCTGGATTAGTAAATTAGGTAGAAAAGTGAAGGCAGACAACCGGATTAGCGTGTAAGAATATTTTTGAACCATCAGTCCTTTTTTAATCTACCATATACATCTAGACTGTTTTAGTCCAGAAAATAATATATTTAATACATTGGAATCTATCAGTTAAATAATTCGATATAGTACATTGTCTGAGATACTAACACATATAAGTCTATCCATGGGTAAGGGGTTGGCAGGAGAAACTGGTTTGCTCAGTAGATGGTTGAGATTTGCTTCTACTAGGAAGTAAAGGACCGGATTTTCATCAGAACTGTGTAAAAATGCCAACTACAAAAAAGTGCACGTATTGTTGAATGAGCCCTTTCAGCTGTTGTTTTAATATGGCCCTATTCGGCAAATTACTATAATAACTTAATTATCTTTGAGGCTTTCATGCAGGGCTGACACGTTTTTATTTGGAAGCCCTCGTCAGGTAATTTCAAGCAGGGTACTTTTAGGCTATTAAACAGCAGTAGAACAGTGGAAAATCAGCCACTGATCACAAACCCATTATTAGCCAGCCTGCCAGTCTCTCCTAGGTTAAATCGCTTGGACGTCCATCCCTGTCATGGCACTGAAACTTTATATTTAATTCCCTGTTCGTCCAGTTTAAATGGATCAAACCATTGATAGTCAATAGCTGTACTCCATATTACAGTTATCATTTGGGCAAAGCTGTATTAATAATGCACTTCTGCGAATCAGGTTTATTTAAAATGTATCAAATATCTGTTCATCTTTCGGATGAGCAGAGGGTAGTGAGTGTGCTTGGATCTGCTCATTGCGAGTAAACAAGGATGGACAAAGTGCAGCATCAGCGGCGTAGGCGGGAGAAAGACAAAAAATCTAAATCATACGGTAGTGCAGAAGTTGGGAAAGAGTGAAACCACAGATGAGTAAAAGGGGAATATGAATGTAAGACAAACCAGACAGAGATAAAAACCAATGAGTCAGAGGGAGTGAGAGATGCATGTGTGTGCGTGAGAGTGTGCGTGTGTAAGAGTGAGTGAGTGGGAGGAAAAATGAGTGAGGCAATATCACAGCCTCCATCAATGTCATAGGACTCACGTCCTCTGCAGGCCATTTTATCCATCAGCCTGTATGACCTGAAAATCTTGCCTGTACGAGTATGCCATTTCTCACCTGTTTACATCACCTTTATATTTTATAAAAGCTCCCTGCACACATGCTTGAGTGGCTCCTTATATTGCTAAGTTAAAAAAAAGGAAGCTACGCTATGATACTGATATGCAGACTCTTCTTATCCTTCTACTCTATTCTTTGTATTTATATTTTGCATTTTTTTATCTTTTAACTTTTGTCACTGCCTTTGAGTAATAGATGTCGAATACATTTCAGTTGTAAAGGTTGGCATTGAGTGATCATATTTGCCAGCCTTCCAAAGCAAACTGAATTGAATGCCTATCTTCGTCAAGGGCGAGCAATGAGTTAAGAATAAGTTGAATTGGACTGGAGTGCATACTTCATATTTGTTAGCGTTTATATGACACTTTTAGCTTTTCTTGTGCACATCCAACATGAAATGGAACTGAAAACAGGATTTTAATGTATAACTGTTTTCAAATGTTGCCTTTTCCATTCCCTCTATATTTGCGTTCATCGTGACGACTCGCAAGGGGGAATTCATCATCCTATTTTATTATTTGCAGCTATTTGCTGGAATGAAAGAATGCTTTATAAAGTTCTCGCCCGAGCTCCAATCACCGACTGTTACCATTTTTGCAACTCGGCTTCGGGAGCATAATCTGCCTAGACCACTTACTGTGGAGATAGAATAGGATTTTCAAACCCCACGTAATAATTCTCCACGGTGTGCTTAGTCATTTTCTGCTTTTGTGTCATTCAAATTTCCCAGAGGTTGCCAAAGGGGGCTACTTTATTTTTCACAAACCTAGACCATTCTATTCAAAAAGCAGTGGGGCGCACCTGGCAAAATATGCTTGGCTTCACAAATCTCACTCATCGCCACTTTGCTATTCTATATGTGCAAAACGTGTCATTGATTGGAGAAACTAGTTTTCATGGATTTCCGCTAAGTAGGAGAAACATTTGACATAGCTCCCCCTCTGTGTAGCAGAGCAATTGGGAATAACTCAAGGCAAATTATTTCAACGCCACAGTGCAACATGATGAGAGTTACCTTGGATACGGTGGATTTAAAACAGAAGGATGGCGTGGCAGAGACACAAGCTGTGGGTCGGGTGCTTTGTCATTGTGTTTATTATTGATTCCAGCCAATGGCATATACACTACCTAGCAAATAGAAGATTAGCAACCAGGTCTATCTCACTCAGACAGCTGCATGAGTTGAGCATGAGGCCGAATTGTGTTTGGGATTAAGGCCTAGAAGGACCCGAAACATTGGGACTCCAGCATGAAAAACAACATATGGTTAATAATTAGGGGGGAAAAGAATAGGAAAAAAAAGGCGAGGAAGGACTGGGGGAAATTTCTCAGTCGTGTGTCCCATGGGGAGCTGGCATCTGGCATGTGAAATCCTTCAGGCGTTCATGCAAAGACCACCACAAACAATCACCTTGTTTTCTTCTCATACACGATTGGAAAGTGAACGAATAGGGCTTCATTAAAATGGCTAGGACATTTTTGAAAATGGTAATTGACCTCAGTGACAATAGCCATGTATGGGTCCCTAAATTTATAACTGGCTTCTGTTGCCTGTTTCGGTGACATTCTGTGAAAAATAATGGCAAGGAAATAAGTAGAGAGGCTTAGGAATGGAATCTTTCGGTAAGGGTCAGCGTAAGGTTGCTGCTGTCTATGTAATCATTTTTTTTTTGGGAGGGAAATTGCATTAAAAATGGATTTGCATGTCAATATTCTCCATTTTACAGCTGCCAGGTGTATTCTACTAACCCTCTTATCATTCTGTGTTGCTTTCACGGATGATTGTGGGACATTTCAGGGAATGTCCAACAATATGTATGAATGCATTTCCATTTGTTGCCTTTTTAGCCCTTGGTCCTGATTTGATATTGAAAATTCTAGGCTACTTCTTGTCCCTAACATGATTTGTCAGAGTCAAAACAACTCTCGATAGCACACATGGCTCAATGGTTACAATCTACCTTCTTTTCTCAGTATCTTTATGCATTTATATTACTTTGTGTTAAGGCACCCACGCAATATAGGAAAATTGCAACATTTAGTTGTCTGGCCGCATCATTCATAAGTGGCTGCTCTTGCATGGTAAAAAAATATGGATGCGTGAGAGGTGGCCTGTAATCAAATAAGCATACATCACATAAAGACTGGGTGGTGTGCTTGAGCTATATGGGCTTCTGAAAGTATGCTGCAAAGAGAGAGGGAAATGATGATTTATGGAGACATAAAATCAGCACGTATCTACCAACAAGAGTTTATTTTTCCCCGGGAGCTGCACGAACTGAAAACTTGATGACACAAAGTCTAAAACTGATGCTGGAAAAGTCACAAAGACAGATATTTTTTCCAGTTGATTGAATTTATTTCAATGTTTCTCTTTGTGTCAGCTCATTAGTCATAATATTTTGCATCAAACTCTTTGCCTATTGGCGCTAGATTTGTTTTTCTGCCAACATTTCAATCCCAACTACAATCCAGTGTTTTCTGGAGGAACACATTTCATCATTTCATGCTTTACTTTGCTCGTAATTTAAGACATTTGATCTCAAATCGGTTGTTTTCAATGATCTGAACGGAATTACCGTGAAAGTTGCTCTTTTTAAGAATCTCATGTGATTTCTTTCCACTTTTAAGACTTTTCGTAAGTGGATGTTCTGCTCTACTCACTTTATCTGTTTGCTTGATGCCCGCTGTCACACATCACAACTCTATTGGTGCTAAAACATGTTCTCAGGCACTTTCACAGCATGTATGGATACAGGCGCAAAGTAGAACATATGCACTGAGCAATTGTAGCTGTGGCCCATTTCCTTTATCCATCCCATCATGCAAAGTCCCTAATGAGGCCCACGGGACGCCGCCCAGAGCTAATCCACATCTTCTACTTCTCTAGCAAGAAAAGCTGTTGCCTCCAAGGCTGCACCACCTTTGAACTACCGCATGTTCGCTCTCCCTGCCATCTTCATGGATTCTCTGACAATGTTTGCTGACTTGAGCTCCCATCGGAGTTGTCATGCTTTGTCATATATTCCTTGCAATCAAGCCATCATTTTAACATGTTTACCATTAAAATTAGTTCAAAGAAGCAATGTAATTGCATAAAAACTGCTTTTTCACAATTTGGGAATGACAGTAACCCGGTGAAATATGTTAGTGGCATCATCTTTTCAGGACCTCGACCTCATATCTCAGTTATTGAGTAAAAATACAGAATGATTGACTTAGTGATAAAGAGGAGAACACGTCAGGGCACGAGCAAATGTAACGGCA
This sequence comes from Stigmatopora nigra, assembly GCF_051989575.1. Lineage (NCBI taxonomy): Eukaryota > Metazoa > Chordata > Actinopteri > Syngnathiformes > Syngnathidae > Stigmatopora > Stigmatopora nigra. Next base: position 7,710,488 of record NC_135526.1, read on the forward strand.
AGATAAGGCAGCGTTGATCGGATACCTTTCAAGATCTTCTGATGCCTCCGCTTGTCATGAAATCAGTTCATCAGCCCACCCATGGCCCATTCTGCCTGCCCACCCCTGCTCATGTTTGTTTTCAAAGAGCGTCTGATAGAGTTGAGGGAGATTAGACATGGCATTTGTCATCTTGGTAGAGCTGCATCCACTTTCTGGGACCAAGATACCATGCATCAGGTACATACCACTGGGGAAATCAGCAGCATAACCCTGAATTGTAACATCCATGAAGCTAGAACTGCAATGTATCTGCCAACATGATGCATAACATTGTATATATACACACACAAATGCAAAATAAGACTCAAAGATGTTGCTGACAATGTCATTTACAATAAATTAAAATCTCATGCTATCCGAGATGTATCTAAAGTAGCTATAACCAGATTTTAAAATAACAAATAGCATTCATCAGTAAGTGACCACTTTATTACATCTTCAACATCACAATTAGCTTTGTCATGGAATAATTGACACGCATGCCGCGTCAAGTCTCATTTAAAGTACATTAAGTGGCACAGGATGGGTGTCTTAATGAGCCGAACAAGGTATTTTAAGTTGTCAAGCTCTTCGGGGATTCTCACGCAGCTATCAAGACTTGATGAATTGACTTACTAATGCAAAAGAATGGCATGCGCAGTTGCACTGAAATTACAAAGTTTCGCAACAACAGAATATAAAACACAATTAAAAGAAAAATGACATATTTTTAAACGATATGTAAGTGAAGCATAAAAACAGCTATAAATACCTTTGGTATTTCTTCATATGCACAAATAATGGCGACATTCCTAGGCCTAGTAGCACAATCCATTTTGCTAAATGGCATGATTTGGTAACAAACACATGTCCCTAAGAATGGATGAGAATCGATTAAGAATAGAAAGAAAAGCGAGTATCAGAGAATCAGTCTGGTGGTGATAAGGATGCAAAGCTGGCCAAAATGACAGAATGCTGATTATTTGGAAATGAAAGTTGACTTGCTGAAAGCATCCTATTGTCAAAATACCATCGCGGTCACAGCAGTGATCGGGACACCTTCACTTTCCATAAAGCTTAATTACAATGTGGCGTCGGTTTTGTGCGCGCCAAGCGGATGAGTGTAAGAGAAAGAACCCAGATAGCGGTTGGCGGGCACTCTGCAGGGGAGTGATAATGGCTGTGTGGTTGTTTGCCCATTACTCCGTGTTTGTTTGCGCTCACCGCAGATAAGTCATCAGTGACAACCGTGCAGTAAGCTGACGTTGTGCTGGTCGGTGACTGCAGAAGAATCAGCTCGGACATCAGGTGGGGGTGAATCAGCTTGTTGATTAGAGCAACTTTTTTTAATATCGTTATCTCTGCCAGGACATTGTCTATTAAGCGCAGTTGTGGCTGAGTCAGCAGAGCTACGGTATGACATTTTACTACATTTACGCTGACTTTTTTTACAATCAAGAACAGATTTTAGGTGTCTCCTTACAATACAGTAGAACACGTAAACCCATCATGAAAAATGAATCACAGTGGTGCATCCAATGATTTGCTACACTACTAACTCATTGCCTGCCATTGATAAAGATGGAGGTGTAATGCATTTGAACTGGGAGGACTGTGAAGGATCATTTCATCAAATTAATTGACGTGCATCTCCATCAGTGACATCCAATAAAATAAGATACCGCTGTAGTTTAACAGATAACAGATTGAACATCAAATAGAATGGGAAACAAATGAGCTGTCTTAGTCAAATGATGAATTAGATTTCTAACTGACAGAGACTGGATGAACAATCAGAGTCATTAAATGTGAAAAGTCTTTAATTGCCTGCATCACAATCTGCAGACATAGAAGAAGAGTTGCAAACATTTCCTCCTACAGTAGATATGTAGACGGGCGCAAGAAATTCATGGGATTGTTGTATATTTCTATTCATCTCAAATATTCACAACTTTGGCATGCTTAAGAGATTCTTTAATACAAACTACCGCTGTTTTACATTTATTTCCCATTGTCAATAAAAAAAAACACTGGAGTTTAACCTCCCCCATCAGTATTCCTGTTTTCTTATGGTTTGTACAAACATGAAAGGGGAAGAGCAGTCGTTTCACATTTAGCGTGTTCCAGAGTCGCAGAGGATAAGCCAAAGCAGAATCATCCCATATAAGCATGCAGACAATGGTTAGCTCCCTGCTGCTTCAAACAAAATTCAGGCACACAGAGCAAACTCAAGCACAGAAGGAATAAAGAAGTCATTCAAATGGACTGAGGGGAGGGAATAGGAGAAAAAGGGAAGGTGACTGCTGCAAATTTGGTCTCGGTAAAAGTGGAGAGTAAATTTTAAAGTGAAATATTCGCAGTTGAATTGTTTTCTTTAACATTTGTACCCAAACACTACATGGAAATTCCACTACAGTGGAACCTCCAAAACTGAAAATAATCTTTTCATTTTATCCAATTCTTGGGGGAATAAAAAACAAACAAAAACAATGAAGCTCATACATAGTGCATGAAAATTATAGATAAAAAGTCTAAATCGCTAGTTAATGTCTAGTTTGGTACGTGATTTTTTTCTCGCTAATGATGTTAATGTAATTTCCTACTAAAAATTAAAACCCATTGACTAAAACAAAGTAGATTAAGCACACCCCTGGAACCCTCCTTAGTGGAGGTAACATAGGAGTGCAAAGACTCATTAAGTTCTGGCACAACACATCAAACGTGGCAGCTTTTAGCCTCTCAACTGTTAAACACATCATTTCACGCCGTCTCCCGAGCACGTAATTATATGGTCGCTAGAGGAAGGGGAACTAGAAGGGGTGGATAAATGCCCCATTCTTAATATCAATTACGCCACCCTCGCGACGATATCTCCAAACCATCAATCATGGCGGTCAAGTCCGGGAATTTTTTATTGGACAGCAGACATCTTTGTCCAGACCTCATTTCCAGAGTGCAAAAATCGATATCTGTCCATCAACAGTTTGGAGACAAGACAAAGGCGACGCCCTGTATTTTGTTACCCTTGACCAACAGGCTAAGTCATTGTCAACTTTCATTTTCATTTTGTTAACCCCTCCTTAAACAAGTGGCCTGTGCCCTTGTAAGGATAAATACATTAGCACTCTGCTGATGCATTTAACCTGTGATGTTCTCTTTCACCTCCAAGCAACAAGAAGGATTGTCTTTGTCTTCTGGCTGCTTCATCATAGATAAAATAAAATAGATCAGGGTCTGTATATTCTTAAGAATAATCAATGCATAATCTGCTGTTTACACAAGGAATACTAAAAGTGGACATCCCACCCAAAAACCATTTCCACCTTTTTGCTAGCTCTCCTTTAAAAAAATGTCCTCTCATCATATTGCGACACACAGTTGACATAGCGTGAATGATCCCGGGCTTATGTGGTATTGACGATAAGGTTTATGCGGACAGCTTGTGGCTTAAATTTTTTATTTATTGAGGATTTAAGTTTGTACCTTACAGCCCCTGATTTAACTACCGCCATCTAAGCTGGGGAATGTGGCGATGCCTGAAAGGAGTTTTATTTTGGGATGGTGCAAACAAAACACAGGTATCTGATACATATTCAGGACCAAGGACAGAGCCACACATTTAATGCTACAGAACATTTATGTTATTGGCAGCTGGTGCCATTTGGATTCAGTTGCATAAAAAACAATGAATCACAAGTTCAATAATTCATTCATTTTCCAGACGAACTATCCTCACGAGTGTTGTGGGGGTGCTGGAGCCTATCCCAGTCTACTGTGTCGGACTCCCTGAATTGGTTGCCATGTTATGGCACTCTAAAATGCAAGTTAACAGAAGAGCGTAATGATGCATACAGTACTTAGTACATTCACTATATTGGCAAACAAATACATCCAATGATAATGCAAAAGTATACTAATGCAAGCATTATATCCTCGACTATTAAACAAATACTGCAACATGATTCATTGAAAGTATATATACTAGTGCAACAGAGATGGAATAAGTTTGAATTGCTAACATTTTGAAAGTCTGCTCAATGATACACGCCCTCAAATGAAATACAGCTCAGGGACCAACAACTGAATCTCAGGGATTCAAGACCAGCATAGCGAAAAGCCCAGACAACAACTTTGCTCTGCCTGACTTTTGTGTCTACAGCCCTAGTAATGAGGCTAACAAGACCCCAAAAGGGAGCTGGAACTCGATCCGAAACACAACGCTAATCAAGCCTGACAAACGCTCCGGGAAGACATGCGAAGAGTGACGACAAGAATGATGAGATGGATTCTCAAGCAGAGGTTATAGATGTGCTGAGGATTTATTTGCTTTTGCTGTTGCGGCGTCATTTATCTCCCGTGAACAGAGCGAGGCTGCATGACAGAAATCAATCAAGAAGCCAATCGTCCATATGCTCCCACTGATGCACCGAAGCAATCAATATTAGCCTTAAAGAAGAAATATGGAATGAAACACGTGTGACAGTATATTTGCATGATGCTCGTAAATAAATACATTTACACTCATTGGCTTCCATTACCAACGATATGAGATGAACCAAAGCTGCTTCAAAAAAAGAGCTGTTTTGCATAATCAAACAGTATATTTGGCATATTAACAGTAAAATTCAGGAAAAACATCAACGACCTACCGTAACAGCTTTAATTTCATCTAATTAATTGACTCATTTGGACTAAGAAAGGCAATATTTTAGTTTCCCTTCCGCCTATGCGAAACCATTTACAATCTCTTGAATTGTTTGAGTAAAACTTCAATAGATGATTAATTCTTCTCATAAAAAAATGATGATGCACAGATTGCATTTTATTGTGGCAGTTGTGGACAAGATGAAGTGCACATGGCGGATTTTACTGCTGAGATCAATACATCAGGGCAGCTGTCAGGAAGCATTGGCATTTTGCGCCTGATAACATTTGACAGTCATTAGACGTCGACTGGGCCCACACGGAGAGAAATACATAATCATGATTCAGCTGATGTACACACATAACCAACAGTATGCTACTTCTAATGACAAAAAAAGCCTTAAACCTTGCCATTCATTCTTGTCAAAGTGGACTGACACACATCATTTCATGTCTTTTAATTGAGATAATCCGCATTCCAGGTCTAAAGTATCATTTCTTTTCCTTGCGGGCTAAACAAAACCAAAGCATTGAGAATGCATGGATGGAAGTAGAACTTTTTAATGTAATAAAAGTATTTTAATGATTGATGAATGTAACTTGTGGGCGTGATTAAAAAAAAAATCGATAATTTAAAGCAAACACTCTAATGTAATTTGCACTTTAATTATACAGGCATTATGAATGTACAGAGCAAACAGAAGTGAGAAAGCAAACACCATTCACTCCAATTAGCAGTATAAATTGTTTTTACCGCTAAAATGACGTGGTATGAATGATGAACCAATGCCTGGTACTGACGACGCATCCTTTTCCACCGGCTTATTACACCAATGAAGCAAACGTACTCCATTTTTATTTAATATATCTAACTTAGCACTCATTGTATTTAATGCCCCTGCAAATGTCTTGAATTGAATTTATTTCCAGTCAATTTGTCAGGCCTCCATTAAAACTTTGATGGGAAATCCGACATGTAAAATGAGCACATCCCCATGAGCCATATGTCTTTTTTTTATCTTTTCCGAGAGCATAGCACTGAGTGTAAAAAGTTAAAGAGAGGTGAGTGTAATTATGTGACGCTGAGGCTTAATCAGAACATTGTTCGTCAAGTTTGTTAGCCAGAGTTGGCATATCCCATCCTATTAATTTAGGCCAGACAAGCAAATTGGCTTCTGGCAGTTCCCGCAATTCACTGGAGTCCGAGGCCATTTTTCAAAATACCAATTACTAGGCTGCAGTGCAGAAGCGCGGGGCCTCTTTTTCACCCAACGATGGCATAATGAACTCATGTTAGCTTCAACAAACGAATGATACTTTGTAATAGTATGTACGATGAAACCACTGTTTACCTATGAATTGATGTTTGTAAGAGGCAGTAGTAATTAAAGCAAAATTAAATCGTATTTGATCTTACAATGATTGGAGTTCTTTAATTTACATGGAAAGTAAGGAATTAGTGTGAAAAGTCTTTGTACAGTTTTATGTGAAAATTGTGACCTTGCAAATCAAGGCAGAGTCAAACCGGAGCACAAAAAGGGCCTTCTCCAAACTATTGGCACTCTTTAAAGAGTTTAATCATTACATTAATTTTACACACTGTATGTAGATATGGGGGAAGCATACATTAATTCTGGATGGAACACGTTACATTTGAGGTACAAAGGGTGCTAAAAACTACAACCAGTGGCATTAGTATTACCATCTAGATCAAGAATTTTCTCCATCTGCTCATATCTTTGTATTGTCTAAGCTATATGAATTATGTCTTTGGATCTAGAAATAGGGTGTTAGAGGCTGTGAGTATGTAACATATTTTAAAGCGAGTTTATTCATAGCCTCATTGACAGAAGTGAATACTTGTCAGTATGAAAAAAAAATACTGCCAACGGCGCCATTTGAGCTGAATGGACACATGAAAAGCTTCGATTTAAATGTGAAGAGGGGGGGCTGTTGGCTTTTGATCAGCCATCTGACTAAAAAGTAGTTCAGCAACAACAGATACTTTTTTTTTTAATTACGCAGTATCAGGTATAAGAAATAAATGGCTGTTTTACTCTCAACCAAATCTTGATCATGTATCACATACTTGTTTCTCCTTTTTTTGGTTTTCTGAAACGTATCACATGAATTGCAGGATTACATTAGTTTGCAACTGAATATTTTAAAAGTAAAAGATGCAACTTTTAAAAAAGTATTTTGTATATTACCAGAAAGTGCTTTAATCCCACGCAGAAGAAACAAGTCAGCCAAATATGGGCATCGTTATGCACCTTTTTTGACATCAGCACATGGGAGAATGTAGCCCTTAGTGGTTCATTCATTAATAATTCTCTTTCTTCCAATATAATTGTGACAAATACATAGAGAATCTAAGCTAATGAATATACATGAAAAACATTTTATGTGTGTGTGTGTTATATAATAATATTGCCATAGGAAAATAAGTTTACAAAACCAATGCAACAATAATTTGACCAAGCTGCTTCGCAAGTATTATGAAGATTGGAATACTACCCAAGACAAAAGTTTTAATTCATTCACTCTATAATATATTACAATACAAATGGATAATAAATTATATTTTAAGTTGTGTAGTTGGTTTGAGTTTAAATCATTTTGATTTACTATGAATTGGTTTGGTTTGGTTGAGATAAATTATAGGAGAAACTGCAGGGTTAAAATTGTTGCCTCCATAAAGCACTAAAAACCTCTGGTGTCTGCCAATGAATTTCCTCCCTTTCCATTGTGCGTTTGTCGTTCATTTCCATTGACGAATACACGATTGTAATTTTCTCAACAATACATGCTAGTCAGCCAGCTTCCCTCAATGATTAAACTGGAAGAAAGCCAGTTGTCTTCAATCTTGGATTACTTTGTTTTAGACCATCCATGGATTCTCTCCTCTTTTGGCCTTCTGCTGCAGTCTGCTTTCCATTTTCACATATAACAGTGTATCCTTAATAATATGTCGCCAATAGTTATCTTAAAGAAACACATATTATAAGTCCCAGAGGACAGTGCTCCCAAGTGAGCGAAATGCAAAGACTTTTCTTACAAATTTCTAACGTCTCATTTGTTTTTCCTCTGTTTTTGCAGGCGGCACCTCACGCTGGTCATCACCTCCCTGCGACTGCTGCTGCAAGAACCACAAAGGCGACGGAGAGGGTGAGAGCGGAACTTCCTTCAACGACCTCTCCACCTCCAGCTCGGAGAGCCAATCCGAGGCCGGTTCTCCGCAGGGTACGGTGGTCTGCGGACCGGTCAGCCGCCAGCCGCACCCACATGCTAACGTCCAAACTTTGGACAGGCCTTTAAAAAAGGGCCCAGTTGCCAGGCTCCAGCAGTCGGAACAACGGCGGAAAAGCGACCTGCTGCGTACGCTGACTTCCGGTTCCCGCGACTCCAACACCTGCAAGAAGCGGGCACCCAAAGAGAAGCTGACGGTGGAGGAAGAACTGGATAGATGCATTCAGGACTTTCGCAAAATCAAGATTCCTGAAAGGTTTCCAGAGCGCAAGTACATGTGGCAGGCAGACTTGTTAAGAAAATATCGCCTTTGAGCACGTGATGAACGGACTGCCGAGGTTTAGGATCTGTTTACACGTTTTTTTTTTTTCCAGAGAGACTTTTGCGACAAAGATAATTCAACGCACGCATTCACCATTATGGCCGTTGGTTGAACAGCGACATCTAAGCTCAAAAGAAGCATACAAAACCAGACTGTTCTGTATTGACTTAACGTATGTAGTGTGTGTGTGTGTGTTTAGTTCCCCGCCCACTCCAAGTATGTGCTGTTATCTCTCGCAATGTTTCACAGCTCTGAATATTTTAAGAGCCGGACCCAAAGCGAGCCAGAAGACAAATGAACCGGGAGAAGGATTCGTAATGGTGAAATGGGGGAAACGCAAACTCATCATTTCACAAAAGGCATTTTTTTCCCTGAAACCAATAAAAATGTTATTGCAGAAAAAAGAAGCTTGTGAAGGCAAACACAAACATCATTTTCTGAAAAGGTGCATCATCAAAAGTAACTGCAATCAACCAATCTCCCAATTCAATCGAATGGGAATTCCAATGCTGTCGATAGCCGCCATTGACCTAACATTAAACTGAAAAGAAAACTGTTCAAATAATTCAAAAATATTAGTAAGGGGCTACTCGTTTCCATTGGAGTTCTGTTCCCACACAATACATATTTGTAAGCACTTTAGGTTATAGCTGGCTGATCTATATAATCTAAACATTGCAGTAATTATTAAGTGAATTACATGAAAAACACTGGCAGGATTTAAATAAACAAATAAAAACAGTGAATATGTTGTCAAATGTGCATGCCCATATTTTTTTGGCATCGTTAGACCCATCATAAAACCTATTCTCTAAGATGTGTGCATTTAAACTTAAGTAGACCCCAAAGTGCTACTTAGTACAGCTTTCAGTTGTTAAATTCTCTCACTAGTGTTTTTGCAACTTTTTCTCTATTTATTTTGCACACTTCAAAGGCGGGAAATGCTAGGTTTTCATCTATGGCTCAAATTAATTTTCATTTCTAATATCAGTTGTATTGCAAAGCGCACAGCCCCTGAGTGAATTGCAGCTGCATGAATTGCTTTGACTCCTGCGGAGCAATTTCCGAGATGGGCAATAAAGTGAAGGTTTTGATGGTCAAATCATAGAGAAATACACAAGCGCAATAAAAGTCCTGATGGAGCACAATACCAACTACCCATACAAACATTCCTTGTGATAGCACTTCTTTATCTAAAAAAATGGAGAAATGGCTCTAAAAAACAATGAATATTCATAGAGTCATCAAAACATATGCAGGTATAGTCATATAAGAACATACAGCATTCTTATTTGGACTTTTTCACAACTGTTGACAAGCTGATCAATTGTTATTGACAAATTCCTCTGGTAACAGCATGGACATTTGCTTCTTGTTTACTGTTAGGAATGAAGCAAGCTTGACAGAAACAGCATTTACAAAACAAGTATTTTCACCTTAAGTAGCCCAAATTACATTCCTCTCTTTTATTCCTTGCTGCTGCCTTAGTACGGGTTAAGCACTCAAGCTAAAATTGAAAATCGAAATAAAAATATCCATTAGAGCATGGTGGTGAAAACAAAATTGTTAAGTTTATCTCATATAAAGATCATAATGATTTATTTGCAAAAGTGGAAATCTAAATATTGCACTGCACAAATTTCTTTAATGATGCCTTGAAATGCACTTTCATCCTTAAAAGCAAAGAGTAGTTTAAAATTAACTTTTCAAAGCTTAATGCAAACATGTTTATGAATAGTTGACATTTACAATCAAAACTTGCAAACTGCAAAGTTTACTAAGTTTACTAGCTATGCTCTGAAGTACCAGGCTGTGTATTTTATTATAAAAAAGAACATAAAAATGGCATGCTATGGCAATTGAACCTGCTCATATATATGTATTTTTCTATCTAGAGGCTTTCAAAGTGATAAAAACAGTTTAAATATCTTATCATACCTCTGAACAAAACAGTGGAACAACACATGTAGACAGACAGACTTCATGACTTTTCTATGCTATGCTCATTCATTATTTTCAGTACATTTTGAATCATATAAAGTCGTGTTTTAAAGAAGGGAGCTCAGACAAAAAGTAATTTTACAGAAATTAGGTTTTGTGCTGATGGAGGTTAAAGAAAGGCCATTTGCGGCTCCAGGGAAAACTGCCCAATCTATGACGAATGGCTTCCAATGACAAGGCTTAGAGACCATACGGTGTTTGAGTAAACAACAAATCACAATGTGCAGCATTTGGAACTTTCTAATCATCTTATTGAGTCCAGGCACTTTAGTACTATTTAATTAGGTTTAGGGGCTGAAAGAAGAATCCCAATTTGACATTTCCACACCATGAGTTCCAAATAAAAGAAGGAAAATGGAGTTACTATGTTCATATTCTTAGTAACTAAGAAAAATAAATATAACCCCGGCAAATACAGGTAATTTTGACATTAAATAACATACTAAACAAAGACTGCTCTTATTTCAAGGAGGCAAAATCTCTATGGATTTTGACCATCAAATCGAAGAAGCGATACTACTTATTTCTTTACATTTTTAATTGAAAGATATGAACCATTGTTGGGTACATTTTAAAACACTAGATATGACTACTTGTGGTGGCGATAACAGAATCCAATTTTACTATCGGGCAACTGCTGTTAGCAACAGATATTTGAACAGTTTTACTTCATCATATGTATATAAATGCTAAATAATAGTGTCAACTTCAAATATTATATGTGAGAGATAAGAATGAAAACGGCAATTGAAATTAAATAATCATAATGCACCAAACTTTCAATTGAAATTAAACCCAATGATTATCACTAAGTGCAATATTAAATAGTGCCATTTTCCCTATTAAAGAACCAAATATTTTAAAGGGGTACAAATCCAAAGGTTGAATCAGTCAGTAGGCATAAATGATGTAATTGTAATATAACGTAAAATTAACACCTCCATTGAGTGTTGCATATTTCTCTATGAAAGTAATTAACTTATATGGATAATATGTCCTGGAATAAAGAATTTAAATTATTTCGCCATCCATATTTTTGTATAGATCTGCCTGAGGCTTTTTATGAGTAATCAATCACTCTGATGGTAAATACCTCCCAGGGGGTTTTGAAGCCATAAACCATTTTGAGTCCAAATGGAAAGCACAACTTTTAAATCTATTTTACAAGACTTACCCCAATTTATGCATTGGTGACAGCGGTACAAATAATGTACAGTTTTTCCAGTTTAATCATAATGAGTTCAGAATTATTTGACATTAAATCACAAGTGGTGTCATTTATGCTAAGGTCATGCTTTCTGCTGAGAAAAAAAAAATCAGCAATTTGCCACTAGAAGCCACTATGGAATTCTTTTGGGACCTGACCTCACAATATTCTTTTACTAAGTTAATTGACAGGAATGAAAATGTGTTTGTCAATTCTGTATATGAACTAAGTTTTGTCCGTGTGTAAATGGGACTGCACTTCTGGTTCTCTCATGCCTTTGAGTCTGATGTAAACTATATGAGAAAAATCACATTATCGGCACATACTGTTTGAAATTAAAGGGCGTGATGTTGTGTATGTTGTACGTTTGTTCTGACGCACACACACACACACAAACACACACAAATGGTTCTGAATTGTTGTGAGCATGTCGGTATTCAAAACTATGACAGGTGAGTGTGTTGTGAAGAATTTTTTGTCAAAACTGCTATTTAACGTTACAAAAAAAAAGAAGCACAAATATGTTGATTGTGTCTAATGTTCCTCTACATGATGTATACAATTATCCAATTTTGGAAGGGAGTAATTATGTTCTCTCATTGCAAGATAAAAATGGAACTGAACTGCTATACTAAAAGGAACCGTGATGTTATTTTAAAAATGGATTTATTGTTTTGATCCCTAAATGTACCTCAAGATATGAAAGTGAATGTTGGTGGTTTCCCCATCTGCCTTTAAAAACACTAAAGAGAATATTATAGTCACTAAAAAATATTGTATAAGTACTTCTAATAAACAAAGACAGCGCGTACAGTGACTATGAGTTGTAATTTTATTGTTGGAATAAATGTAGATGCTGACTGTTGGCATGGATGTCATTTAAAATGATCTGAATTTAGGACATAGGTTTGTGATTTATTAGGAAAATCAAGAAATGACCTTTGGCAAAAGCTCTGCCCCTCTTAGATACTGTTGCTACTCCATCAAGCTCTGGGATGCCAATGATATAATCTATGGCAGGGAATGCAATGTCCTCCACATTGAGGAAGAAGGGTTTGCAGTAAACAGTGGAGGGTTACACTCACAATATAAACATGCGTAGTCAAGGACATACCACAACAATTGCGGTAAAAGAATTTCAAATTGAAATACTGGATGACGTTTTTTTTTTGGGATGTAACCAACACAGCATTGTAATAAAAAGAATGCTTAGGGTAAAAACAGAAATAACCTTATGGGTAAATTGCAAATCTTCAAAATGAATGCTGTTTTTGTGGTTGTTTTTGGGGCAGAGTTTGCAAAAAGTCAATTTTATTGTTCACAATGACTCAGAAATTAAAGATCTTTTTTTTCTGTGAAACTGAGTGACGTCTTTGAGAACAAGATGGTGATTGAAGACTAAAATAACTGCACTTCCACATTCACAAAGGCATTTGATTTGTAATTTGTGACAACCATATGGAGAAAAAAGCTTCCATTTCTAAGTACTTAATTACACTCATTTCAAATTCCCAATGAGTACACTTAAAGAAACAATATTTCATGTCACAATTTAAGTGGGTGGTTCACTCAATGTGCAAAAAAAAAAGGAAAGAAAAGGGAGCGACTTTAAAATAGCTTCAGAGGGATTAGCCATCATCAGCATGAGGCAACACATACTGCCTGGCGAGCCCCGCTGCAGCCGGTGATCAAAACAGGGATAAAAACGAGGAACGGCGGGGAGGTGGCGCTTGGACGCAAGTGTGAAAAAGTGGTGTGAAAGACCGGCGTACTGAAAGAGGGTGGGAGGTGAGGAAGAGGAATGGAAGAAAATGGTTGAATACAAGTCATGAATGATAAAGTGCAGAGATAACATCAAATTAGAAGTACTACAATAAATTGCAGAGCAGCAAGCAATGAATGGAAATCTTGATTTCGTTCCAGGGCTCCCAAAGAACAGAGAATTACTAGTCATTCTTGTCTACAATCATTCTTTCATCTTGCAATACCACTACAGTGAAGTAATATTAGTATAGACACTGAAAATTCACAATTAAATCAAAGCTAGATTTTCCCTTTAAGAAAATAAAAAAAATCCCTAAAAAAAACTCTTATGTGCTGGTTCCAGCTCAATAAATACAATTCCAAGATTCTAATTTATGATTATATATTGGGATTTGTGTTTAAAAAAAAAGACCTGATACATTTGCAAATCCCAAACTGTGAGTACACTAGTCTTTATATTTCATCCATCCAACACATAGCTTGCCAGCTTCCGCCTAATCCTGATAACCTGATCTATTTACCACAATCGTGGATGTGATGCAATCGCGTATAGCACGTGCACTGCTATTGTCACGGCAGCAAGCGCCACCAAATGCCAGGCATTGTGTGGAACAAACATCCCATATACAATGGCATAATGATCCAAAAGCCTCTGCAGTTGTCCAGGAGTCACTATTGCATTCTCATGATTAAAAAAACATTTAATGCTTTATCTCACGAGCCAAGCCTTTACTTGCAGCATGATGGCAGCCGCACAATAGACGCACAGCGAGTTTGCCAACTTACTGTGTGGGCAAGAGACACACAGCTCCTAGCAACTATGAGAGAGAACGTATTTGATCATGTGAGTGGTTAGAAGCGCAAACATTTTGAACTCCCTGGTGCAATCGGTGGGCTATTGTATTTTTCCTCAGCTACCTTTGAGAGAGGCAATTATCGATACAAACCCTTCCAACCTTTGTGTACTCACAATGCAAACTGACCGCTAATACATCGATAGATTTGAACACAAATAATGGAGGAACACAGAGATAAAGAGTGTTAACAACAGAGTGGTGCATTCATCCATTTTTTATGCTATGAACACATTCTGTGCCACTCGATGTCCAATCCATTTTTGACTTGGCAGCGTTGGCAGAGAATCATCATCGTGCATTTGACGATTTTTTTTCAAGCATTAACAAGAATCAGGATGGAACAATACTCACACTTTCTCCCAAAGTAGGCCATCTATTTTTGCTTCTGGCAGCATAAAATCTTTCACTGCTGATGAACAATGAACTCAACTTGAGGAATTTTATCAGTATTTTTTCAGTATCTCATTTCTGAATCAGATTTAGATGAGCTGCAAAGAAGCCATACCTAGCTAGATTTATATATACACTACTATATATTCTATCACTATTTGTTTAACATTTCCTCTGTAAAGTGTCAGCTTGGCAAGGATTTGAGTATTTATGTAACACTGGCAGGTTAATGGAGGTCATTTCTCATTACAAACATAGTAATTAATTTACCCTGCTCTAGCTGACACCAACAATAAACATCACACCAGATTGTGTTACATTTTAAATAACACGTGATATGTGGAGGGATTACAGAGGGCAAACATAAAATTTGCATCTATCAGGTAATCAATTATTAGGATTTGTTACATTTTGGATAAGTACTTGTACATAATTTCAGGAAAACTGACAAAAACGTTAGTAGTAGGTGGGCAAAGTCATTTTGAAGTGCTAAAAGTTTTTCTTCAGACTTTAACTGGACATTTTTCTCCAAATTTTCGCTTTTCAGATCATCAAGTCTAATTGTGTTGAAGCCATTCAGTGATTAGACAAAAAACATCCACTAGGTGACAAGTAGTATGTAAAACTTCACTGCTACTCGCATACTTGGCATTACTCCATCCGATTATTTTTTTTCTATTGGTGGAAGCCAAGAGGTTAAACGTATCTACGCAGAATCACAATTGGTTTATTCAACCAAGAGACACGTAGCCTAAAGTGAGGGTAGCGAACTTTCACTTGAATTTTTTTAAATTAGAATTAGTAAAATATTCTACTAAGAGTCTAATTTGCGATCTCCATGTGAATGCTCAGGCGGCTGATGTGCCATTATTGTCTCGGTTCTGACTCCATTTGGAGTCATTACAAAGGAAGTCCCTCATCGTTCTGCCCCGGCAAATCCACTTTTCAACTATTGTTAGAGACTAATGCAGCGTGCCACAGTGAGAATGGGCTGCTCTCTGCCAACTCCGTATAAATGGTCTCCTACTTAATCTATCCAAGATGTCACAGATTTAGTTGAGATAGATAGCACTTGGGAACTCCTTGACAGCCAAACCACAGAGCTACCTAACTAAGGTTCTGTTCAGGGAGCCAAAGCAAATTTGAAAATAAAGGCAACCTATTATCTCAAAAACTCATCCCTGACACTTGTAAAAAATAAATCAATCAATCAAATATCAAATAAAATTTACAAATAGCGAATTGAAACCAATAATACTTGGCAAAAGTGAAGAAAATTTCCATTTGATGGCCGTCTTACAAATTTGGCTTTTGGCTAGAATATATGTTGGACATTAAGTTGTTATGTTTTTCTTTCTAACCAACAGTACCTAAAAATGGGAGGCATTTGTGCTTGTCTCTATTCGACCTTCATCATCATTAAGCATTAAAAAATGACATAAAAAAAAGGTGCTCAACCATATATTTTTTCATCTCAATAGTCAAAATGTCATCTGATTGAAAAAGGGCTTCAGATGTAGTTTTGTTCAACATATCGAAGGGAAGATTTTGTTGAGTTTATCACAGCAGTTTCTATTGAATTGAAGTAGTTCTGCTTGGATGCACCTCATTTTCCACGACATATTTTCAAGCATTCATGCATGCGCTCGCCCAAATACTAATGATAGAAAACACAGCACCAATTATTCCCACGATAATGTACCTGCAACGCACATCAATGTATTTGCACAGGAAAACTAGGCCACTCATTTGCTGCGTTGCGCAAAAACAAAACAGAAGCAAAAAAGAAAAAGACAGACTGTGGTATGTATAGGTTTTGGCAGCAGGTGACAAATACATTATTGCTTGGTGTGCGCTGGCAAACCTGCTGTGGAGAGTGAGCTGTCACAGAGTTCTGCACCCCACACGGTGTCACTCTATAAATATCAATAAAAGAGGTAAGGCGAGATGTCCTCGGGGGGAGCACGGTCGGGTACCGGTACATGAATTAGAAACATCACCAATACATTTTCAGGTGATGGGGCAAAAGGAGAAAATAAATGTTTACCTTGAGGGAGATAAGGTCCAATGATTGAATGTACACTCATGTCACCTCTCACAACAACAAGTGGATAATCATGTATCTAATATATTAGTAGGTTTGGCCAATTGTTGTTGAATATTCATATAATTATTTATATAACATGTATACTACGTCTTTTGTATGGCTGCTGTAAATACTCCACTTACATACATATATTTGACACTAGGCATATATTCACCATGTAGAATGTGTAGTATAGTTTGCAATAAAAATGAAATAAATTCACTTGACATTATGTAGAGTTATTGTGAAAAGAAAAAATGTGTGAACCATTTCCAATGTCATAACTTATTGCTTATATAGGCCTTAAAAAATCGCAATGATGAACAAACACAGTATATTACACACTCAAAAACCTTTATATTTCAGTTTATAGTTTCAAAACGCAGAAAAGGGATAATGTTCCAAAATGGAGAAGGTCCTGCACGATTGTTTCTCATCCAAGAAGTGCCTTTCCTCTTCTTTCTATAGTCTCATTGCATGACTGACTTTTTGTATGCCCTCTAACCCCAAACCTACTTTTCTGCTGGAACACCAGTTTGCCAAAATTTAATTTAATGTTTGTCACAAAATTAGAGCAATGGTAGATTTGGTCCCTTATTTAGGAGAATTTAAAATAAATACAACAACAGTGAAGAATTTTAACTCTGAGGCCAAACCAATTAACTTTAATTCCCCTGAAGGATACGTTTGAGGAGGTTACACAAACCACACATGGTGAGGCAGATGTTGAAACGGCACTGTGGTCAACGGGGCTTCTTATCAACTCACAGTGGTCTCACAATTCAATATGCTGCCAAGTGCTTCGTCACCATAAATGTTAGGCAAAGAGTTAAAAGCTTTGCCAAAAGTAATGCACAAAACATTTAGGTCATGCACTTTGCATTTGTTCCATAAATCTCTTTAAACAAAAAGACCAAATGATACTCATGAGAACATTGGCAACCAGAAAAGTCAAAGAAATGAAAGTAAACCATTTCCGGGGGTGACTTGAAGCAGACATATCCTGACCTCATTCTGCTCATTTTGCCTGGGCGTGCTCTGTCTCTTAACAAGAACCTCGGAATAGTCCTAATGAAGATGGCAGGCACTGCTTGATGCCAATTAATTTGTCTGCTTACGTGCAGACAGGACGGTTAGATTTGGAGAAGCCTTTCTCCCCTTTTCCCTGGTCTGGTCTGCCGTTGCTCATGCATACAAAATAGATTTTGTGTATTGTCCTCTAATGTGCATATTTCCAATTTGCAGGAATGGTCCATTAAGTGTTGTTGTGTAGTACTTGCCTTTCTTTTCTTAAGTTAGGATGCTTGATCTTATTTCGATATAAATTGCTGTTTTCTCACAGTGCTCGATACATCAATTGCTTTCCTCATTTAAAAAAAAAAAAAATACAGCCTGCCTATTGGATTAGCAAAGGAACCAATGTCAGCCATATAGCCTTCAATTGATATCTACGACAAGATTTGTGTGCATTCGACTTGTTTCCCTATGAGATTTGAGCGCTTTATCAATTTTTGACTTAAAAATATCCTTGCCAAGTCCCACTGACACACTTAAAAGTGCATTTAATGTTTGGCAACAAGGTAAGGCATAATCAACCATTTTCGTGGCCCCAGATGGGTGGATTAACAACGCACCGGCAAGGGCCATCTGTTCGAAAAAAGAAAAAAAAATCAAGTGTGTACTGGCAGGAACGCAATCCCTTTCACACCATCCACGTTCAAACGCCCACCGTGAAGAACTCGTCTTTTGCTTTACAAATTGAGGCTTGGCTTCCCGACTCAGAGAATCGATGATTAGGTCGCAAAGGTGCAGACGTATGCATAACTCACATATTTTGGTAAAGAGACCAGCGGCTTCTTGTAGTTGTTATCTGTGCCAAGCAGAGGCCAGATGGGACCCAACCTCAGCACCATTCCCACTGGGCTTTCATTTTAGCACTAATTAGCTGCTTTTAGATGCTTGCTTGGCGACTCTTCTCCTCCAGACTAAAATAACCGAGACTCTCCAGCCAAGCAGGCTGCAGCTCTTCTGAACAGGACATGACAGTCAACGGTTAACAGAATGTTAACAACCCTAATAAACCGCATCTGAAGTATTGTTTTAATTTTGAATATATTTTAGTGTACATTAATCTTCCTTCCTACAGGCAAAAAAAAAAAAAAACCTTCCTGCAAATCCTGGGCATGCTTAGAGGAAAATACAAACACACTCACACATACACACACACACACGTTAATCATTTTTATTTACCCTGGCATCCGAAAACTCTGAAGGGTGCCTCTTACCCTTCGACAGGACTCCAAGCTGGCATGAGGCTTAAATTGTGAGGCTCATCCATAATGGATGTAATTCAGGAGGCAGCAAGCTAGCAATAAAATATGGCAAGCTCAAGTTGCTTAGTGAAACATTACAGAATGAATAACAGTCTTTTCTCTCTTCACATTTTAAGTGTTGTTTTTAGATTTCAAACCAAGTTAATCAGCCAATTGATAGCACTTCTTAATACAAACGAATGCAAAATCAGCACCAGGAAATTGCAGTACCAATCATATAGATTTCAACTCTTTTTTTCACTAACTACTACAGCATATGCTGAATAGAAACTAATATACCTCGACTGGCTCTGAGTTATAACAGTTAAGGGCAATATCGTGTAAGCAATCAGTTCCACCGTTTATGGTGTAAACTTTACAGTGTCTTTTCAGTCACAAGTACTTGATCACAGTCACAAAAAAGCTGAAATTGCTATCGTACACCAAAAATTGGGCCATCATCCACGAGAGAATCGATCACAAAGTCTACAGTTGATGATGGATTATTGAGCCAATAGATTTTCACTGGTGAAAAGGCAACACGTGTGACGTGCTTTGTTAAGACGGAGAAATCCATTAGAACTTCCTTCTTTGTTCACTTGCTCGCCTTCTTGCTGCCAAGCTTTATCTTTCAATCTTTATTACCTCTGCCAGGGTGCTAATGTTTTGGTTGCTGTGTGCTGGCTTGATATCACAAAAACCTGGAGAGCGACAGAGAGAGAGAGAGCCTACTTTGTTTGTTTGTATTCTTCTTAATTAACCATCTCAAAATATATTTCTAGTGCATTCTTTTGTCCAAAAACTCATCCTAATAAGTAGTTTTTATTTATTTTGCTTTAAATATAACTGTGTGTGTTCTCAATCTAGTGATTTTTTGATCAAGCCAACAATTGTCAATTTGTGACCTGCTATCAGTGGAAAATACAATTTAACAAGACAATTCCCCAATCCACGGGCTCTCAATCTCTCTGCTTTGTCTACCAGAATAACGAGAAGGACATTTCCAATTATTGTGTCAGTTACTGTGTCTGGTTACAAAAATGGCAGCGAAATGTACTCAAATATTCATTTATGAGTCATCTGGCATTTTGCATGAGTTACCTTAAAACATTTGTATTGGACGTCTATCACAGTCAATGAAACTTAAACATTGTCAATGACATTTATCAAGTAAGGATTTTTTTAAACAATAAGTGCTGTATTTTTAACATTTTTACTTTCTCTCTCTCTCTCTCTCTCTCTCTCTCTCTCTCTCTCTCTCTTTCTTATGGAATGTGATTGAAAAACGAGACAGGTAATTTGCTCAACAAATCAAGCAGCCATCTTTGGATTCCCCGTGACTCAGTGTCAGTCTTAAAGGCCACAACTGTCCATAGAGCAAAAGGAATTGTCAAGCTTTACAAACAAACAAGGAGCTGGAAATACCTGCATACTAACTAAGCAGAGTCGTGTACTGAACACAGAACAGTCCCCAATGTGTGCGTTGATTTGGGCTCAATAAGAGCGTTGTGACGGCATGACCGAATCCCCGAGGTGCGCTGTGTTAATGACGCTGGTTCAAAGTCGGCACGTCTTTCATGTCTCCTCTTATTTGTCGGCTTGTCTCGGAGCGCAAGAGGACTTCTGAAAGGAAACTTGTATCCTGTTTATGACCTGGGATCAAATGTCCTTTTGTGTGATTTGTACTTGCAAAAGATTCTTCAAAGTCAAATTGTTGGTATTTGACAACCACAACTAATGTAGAATGAGCAGATTGAATGGGATTTTGTTGTCTATGTGTTGTTTTATGACTACATTGCGAGAAGAGCCATGTTTCCATGAAAAAATAGTTTTACCATCATTTTTTTGTATTTATCCGTAACCTAGAAACCAATCAAAGTTTCCACAAATTATAAAAATTCTTCCAAGATAAGTCATTACGCTTTGTATGAGAATTCAACACATTTTCCCTTGAATTACATTCAGTTTCAGGAGTAAAACTAAATAGAAGTTTTAATTTTCTCAAACGACCTTACAGGTAACCTTGCAAATTAGAAGAAAGGCTAATAAACTGGGGAATTGATTGGTTTTCTTCCTAACTGTATATTCATTAACTTCATACCCCATTATATTTACCACACTTGCTTAATTCTCTCCGTCATTGTACAGCATATATACACTTTATTTTCTTTTATTATTATTGATTTTAACATAAGAAGTCCATCACTCTGAAATTTGCCATTGACACATACCTATATAAAATACCATCATCACCGAACTGGCCATTTCCCAAACTTGTTATCACTCTAGATTCCCATCGGGCCAACGGAATAAAGATTGATGTCCTGTTAATGGTCTGCAGGCCTGCTGAACGTTAACGAAGCACTGGTGGCAATCCCACAGTCATTAACGGTCGCGACTTTAAAATCTGTCCCTTTTAGCAACACCTGCTGCCACATGAATCATTGATTGACACTGATTGTCTCCTCTTGATTGTCTTCAAATTGACATTTCCTAGCTTTTTCAAAATTATTCGACAGCTCAACATTGAGTGATCATGTTTCAGTGTCATTGACGGTGACAGACGTCCAATCGGTTTTGACTCAGAGTGACTGGTTGGCATCTTACACCCGGAGGAGATTAGTGCCATGAAAGGAGGGGAATATTCCCTCTCAGGTCAAAATAGGTCAAGACCATGCAGGTGTAATCTTCCTACGATATCAAGCGAAACGTAATGGACGAGAAAATGAAAGATGTGGCGATCAAACGTGAGATGAGGTTTGAGGAAAATGTATGAAATCATCAGTGCAAGTCGACCGTAAATGGCTTTTTATTGTCATGCTAAAACACACAAGGCAGGGGTAAAAAAAGGAGGAGCATAGATTGGGGATAAAATATGTCCACTCATGAGGTCGGAATTACAATGTTAGAATTGCAATGCCGGTTAATGAGCTGAGAACAAGGAAAGAAATAGAATATTGATGGCTTAAAGTTCGTTGAAGTGATATCTAAAGAAAAAAAGACTTCTGAAATAGCCTGAATTCATCCATTTGATGGTGTTCAAGGTTTACCGGGAGCTGAAACCAATCCCCACTGACATTGAAAAGAATGTTGATTACACCCTAGACCGACTGCCAGTCAATCATTCAGCTTTTATTTGTATAATGCCATTTTGAGAAACTGTGGCTAACATTTGTGAATTTTATTTTGGTTAGGAAAGACAGCAAATTGTCCCAAAAGGTGAGGCGCCATCTTAATAACTTATGGGTTTAAATGGCATGTATTTGTGCATATTCCTGCACTCTCAGGAGAACCCAGAGCAAACTGTTGCACACTTGGACTGGGCCTTCGCTTGGGAACTATTGATTTTTGCGGAATTGACTCCCAGAGGAGAATCCACTCACCACAGTGCAGGCGCTTTATTTATAAACAGGGTACTTGTCTTCATTGACAAAGAAGGAAAGCAGATTGATCCTTCTTTGTCTTGTTAGGCGCTCAATGTCATTAGTGGGTTCCAAGGGCTGAAATATTCTCCAAGGTTTTTAATTATAATTGTATTACCGTTAGACATACTCACACATACTGACAGTGGTGAACTGTAAGCACATGTATATTTAATATTATTTTCCCTCATGTCTTCTTCACTGCTATAAAAGCCATCATTAATTAATCATTGTCATATAATATTGATTTTGAACTACAAATGTAAAATTTACCTATGTTTATTACAATGCTAAATAAATAGTGATGAATGAAAGGTAAATGAGACCAAAAATGTCAATTTTGTACAAAGAGTTAGGAATTAACAATGTTTTTTCAGTGCATGTTTTAAGTTTATTACCAAGATTTGTTTTCTTTCAAATATGAAATGACTGAAGATAAAATATGAGTGAAAGTATTGGGGCACAAAGGAATGCGCCCCACAAAATCTGCATAACGACAGGTGACCAATGACAAATAATTCAGGCACGCGGATGTTTTACAAAACCTGGAGCCAAATAATGACCTTAATTATGTTTAATTTATATGCCATTAATTGTGTAGCCATTAACATGTAAACATTTAGCATCTAGTTTTCCTTCAGAAGTTAATTGGAATGGCTCTTATCTGCATGGCTTTTCTAGTTTTTAAAAGCAGTAATGGTAGGCATTCTATTTTCATCAAGTTGGTGGGATAATTTGAAGTGTCTAGCGCTTGTTTTGGATAATAGAATGGAAGCAAAGTTCTGCAATTAAAGTAGAAAGATAAGAAAATAAAAAGGAAATGTTCTATGTGGCCAATAGGGACCAGAGTAGGCCACAAATGTAAGAAGGCAAGCTGATAATGGCCTTGAGTGAAATGGCAAGTGAACCACTACCGCATCAGGCAGCTTCAAAATGTTATGTTTACCGTTTTTTTCCAACTGAAAACAATAGTTTCACAGAAGTCATCCAGCAATTCCTAGAGCAAATTTGATCACTTACTTCATGGAGATCTGCGTCGCGTGATTAAAGTGTTCCAATTTGCAAAATCCTCACAAATGATTATTATATCATTCCTTAGTCATGGTAATTATTACAGTTCTGGTAAGTGCTTAATATTGTTCTGGTATTTACAATCGGTTTTGTTTTCTTCACTTCGACCGAGTTTGACTAAGATTTGCTCAGCATAAAATTCCCAAGGTCACAGTGTGCCATATCTTGAGGGGGTGTATAACCAAAACAAGCATTAACCGAGGCACTAGGTTCAACTTGACAGCTGTCATCATTATTTTCATCACCCTGTCAGTATTTTCCATGATCAAAGTCATGTTAGACATGCTAATGTTGCATTCATGCCATTTCTAGGAAGAGGTTGAAAATCGGACAATTTACCATTGAAACTAATGCCCACAAAATGAAAACTATGACTCCTATCACTAGTACGTGTGTGTGTGTCTGTGTGTGGACTCAGTGAGCAATTTCCATTTGGTCTGTGAGCTCATCAAAGGCCTCACACTTGAAATTTAATGAGAACGTCTGGCAGCCAATTATTGGAAATGACCTAATTGCGTGATATAGTTCTGAAACACACACACATAAACACACACACAAACACGCAGACACATTCGCCTTCTACTGATTTGTTGGTTTGCCCGTCAACATCTGTCAGGCTGGCTCTTCTGCCCATATTGAGATTTTTGTTCCATTACGCTTTTTGGAACAATTGGCTGAATCCTTAAGTGTACAATCCTAGAAAGCCAGTGCCAGTAAATGACACTAAATGAGTTTATAGGACCAAAAATCCCCTATGGTGATTATTATGTTTATGTTCAGATACACGCTTTTTTTTATATTTAAATAGTTTTTCTGCCTTAAATGAACAAATTCATTGAAATTGACGACTATTTCATTCTGAACTCTCCCAGTGAAAATGAAACGGACAACTGTCCCTGTCAATGACAGCCAAAAAAATCTGTTTTTTTGCAATGCGTTTCCAATAGGACAACCCTCAGCTGCTCTTTTCAAAAGTAGAGTATGAATATATACATCATTTTACCAAATACACTATTAACCCTAAGAAAACACCAAACATTTCATAGCTTGAAAAACTTGAGACAAATATTATTAGCCTTTGGAATGATTCCCCCCACCAAGTAACTCGTCATGTTTGTCGCCAAACATAATTACTCCCATCGCTGCCCTTTTCATAGACGCCGGGTGACGAATTCCTCATCCGCTCTTTTCTCGGCAGCTCATTCCACACAGTAGTTCTTAAATCACACCAGGGCAGCACTGCTGTATTCACAAACCTTTCCAAGACAGTCACTGGGTACGTCTTGGAGTGCAACGCGATGAAAGACTCACTGAGAAAATAGGCTATTATGCATGCATGTGTTTTCGCAGAGACGCCATCCAACCCGCGCTCTAATTTGTGGTATAAATACTTGTGACAGATATGTAAAGGATTTCAGCCTGCGTGCAAACTGAAGTTGTACCATTTGATTTAAGATCGCGTACTATCATAAGTCAAGCTCAAAGACCAGAGGACACTTGCATTAGTTTTTGCGCAAATACATTCAACAAAACACTTCAATATACAATCTAATGAGGGCATTTTGAAATATGCAGACCTCCATGAAGGTGCAACACGGCCTGTTGGGGATGAAAGCATCTGAATTTGTTCAGATTGATTTGTACATTGGCCATGAGATTTGCTAATACGGCTCATTGTTTCTTTAGTAAATATGGAAAATGACATTCAAGGCTTATATGTGACATATAAGGGATTATCTTTTATTTATGTTAACACTCCAACTGTGATGAGCAGTTCCAAGTGAGTCATTGACCTCTTTTATGAATAATTGTTCATTGATACATTCTACTACTTGTTATACAATTTGGACACCCATGTAGTTATCATAACCTCCGAAATTCTAATTTGTTCTATGTACAGGACATTTGTAAACCTAAAAATCTCTCACCCAGTCTATCCAATCACATTAACTCATTGTTTTCTCTATAGAAGACATTCAGAGCTTTCCAATGATACCAAATGTCTTATGCAGTATTCAAATTACTTCACATAGATTGGGGAATTTGAAAATAAATGTAATTGGACAACATTTCTTTTTGCCTGGTAGTCAGGAAGATATGAAAGAATCAGCTGAGCAACGACTATGTTGATGATGAATCAGAAAAAAATTGATAACAATACGGAAATTAGGTGAGAATGAAACTTGTGTATGTTTTCCATGTTATTTTTTGCAAACTTTGTCACAAATGTCACCCATAATTATGTATTTCATTTTGTAGTCATTCCTCAGACAGCCAGGTCATGTCAACATCAGCAAAATGTACTAAACGCAAAGATTATTTTGTTTATCAGCACATTTCAATATTTTTAACATCTGCTGCTTCAGCATGTGTTCTGTCGACCATTACTTCAGGCCAGAAAATAGAGCAAATATATCATGTCAATGGTGACAACCTTTTCACATTGGGTGAGCTAAAAATGTGCAAAATGAGTCCAATATGGAGGTAGGGGGGTGGTTGCTTTTTTTAAATTATATATTTGACCAATAATACGATGCAAGTGTTTATTTAATACAACTACTAATATTGAGCCCACAGTGAAACCACCTTAACATTTTCTAAGAAAGTTTAAACAAGGTCAATAAAAAATACAGTTGAAATAAGCACTATGATGTACATGTGCAATGATTGAACTCAAGATTCACAAACATCTGTAAAATTTTGACTCAGGGTCAAGCTTGCAACTATCAATTAGATTTTGGATTCAAGTGTTTCCAACCAGACCATAGTAGCAATTTCTAACACTTTCACTGATCAGGAATGTTATGTTTGAATACAATGTAATTCCTCAAAGACTTGGTTGGAAAGAGTGGATTTCTGGGTAATTTATGCTCTCGTGTAATCCGCAGTGTCTTAATACGCACACAGTAGTTAGTTAAGAGGTTTGAGGTCTTTCTGCACTGCTCTATGATTAATTGCGCGTCCAACCTCTTTGTTAATCATACTGTCTATTAGTGGACTCAAATGAACGGATAGCGCAACAGGCCCATTCATTTCTGTTCACCTCAAAAGAAGTACTTGAGTCACGACTTCTCTTCTGTCCTGACAGATATTTCCAAATTTGAAATGGCCAACCTGCACAGTACACAATCCTGCTTCAGTATGATTTCAAATGACTGGCTTGCCCAACATGCAAGATATTTGAACCATTAACATGTCATGGCTGTGGAAATGATTCATTGGTTCATTTTCTGTACCACTTACCCCCACAAGGTTTGTGGAGTGTCCAGCAGGCATTGGATCCAAAACACAGTTAAACAAGCACTAAATAATAATAAAAAAATAAATTAAAAAAGACAAGGCAAAATCAAATTTAGCCAGAAATAGCCAGAACAATGGCAAAATTGATTGGAAAGGCAGATGCAGGGATGGAGAAATTAGACTTGCATCACTCTGTCACTGAGTGAGTATGTCAGTGATATGGAAATAGTTCGTTTTTGAAATATACTTTATGACAAAACTTCACTCATCAGCCTTTATTAATGCATGACATTTCACGAAGAGCAAGAAAAAAAAAAAAAATATATATATATATATATATATATATATATATATATATATATATATATATATATATATATATATATATATATATATATATATATATATATATATATATATATATATATATATATATATATATATATATATATATATATATATATATATATATATATATATATATATATATATATAATTTTTACTTTCAGTAGTATCTTTTGGCACCATATATATATATATATATATATACACAAACATACACTATATTTTCTACCGGAGACTACATGAAAGTAAGGGAGAGATAGGTCGATATACGCTGATACAAGAAATGGAGAAAGACGGCAAGAATGAAAGTAAATGTGCTCTCCAGCCATGTCTGCCAGCTCAAGCGGAACCTTCATCTCTTGACTCTTTCTCATACACACACACACTTCAGAATGTCCTATCTTTTTCCTAGGTGGGCCACATCGGGGACGGGGACGGGGGGGGGGGGGGGGGGGGGGGGGGATTTACAGTAAATATAAAATCAGTACAAACCTCACATACACAATTTTCATGTTGGCTTAATATATTAGTAAGGCTGATAATTCAGTAAAAACATTTCTGTGAAAATATTTGTTTGCAATCAAATAAGAGCTAAGGTTTATATTTTTCATTGGCATATCCATAATTTCAAAAAGTAATTCATAATTAACTGTTGATCAAACTAATTGTCAACAATTTGATGCGCAGTTTTATTTCCACTTATTTTCAAAGCTACTGTTGTTTGAGTCTTTAATTAAAGCAAACTAAATACTGGTTCAACATAAATCCATAAAACTAAGACTAATCATGTAATATTATGACTCTATATTTCTGCTAGCCCCATGGCTCTCTCTTGAACTGTATTCAACATTTGAATAGATAAATTATGCAGCTTTGCACAGTCCCCTTCTGAGCGTTGTACCCAAGAGGAGAGGGGTGGGTGGAGGGGGTGCACAATGTAAAGCAAAACAGGCAGTGAACCACATGAATTTCAGTAAACAACCTCCCTAATTAGACTAATTGATTTCACACACCTGGCTCCATGATGGATGGAGTAGCCAACTTTCTATGCATGCGTAGCGATTTGTAATTCAAAAGCAAGCTGCTTTTGTGATGCAGCATTGGCTGCAGTTACACATTAAAACATCACACCAGCACACGTGCTGACCTACAAAAAGACAACAGTTCTATGAATAGAACATACAGTCTTGTCTCACTATTCTTTTGGGGGGGCAGGAATTGAGCTCTCCAAAAAAAAAAAGTGAACATTTCCTAGTGTTTGACATCATACCCCTGGAGAAGCAGTTTATCAAAAGCTTACCTGAGTTTTTAGTTCAATCAAAGATTTCCATGCTGTTCTTTCTGCTGTGTTTCATAAAAACAAGTCAAGTGTCAAGTATCTCAATGTGAGGTAAGAAAAGTAGAATAAAAACTTGTGAAAGTACAACTTACCCCCAAATGGACTGACATGAGTGAATATGGTGCATTATTTTTGTACATACCCCCTTTCTTCCAGTACTCTCTTTTTTCCACACTAATGGTTGGATTTCACCCTTCGCATTATCACATGGCGTCTCCCTTTCCTCAATGCACTGGTGCTCCTCTGCTCCCTGCAGCCATCTTACTGTGAAATACAAATTAAGCATGACACATGCCTTCAGAGGGCGCAACGCTTCTAACACCCTAGCTGGCCTCATCTAGCAAAATACCCCAATTTAATTGAACATCCTGAAGCTGACCCCGTGCACGCACAGGGTGAGGAGCGTTTTGGAGGGTAGGGGGTCTGTCGTGTGGCTCAGGGGGCTTCACACATGGCTGCTGCTACTGGGTCGGGCTCGCTTTCTGTGCATGCCGTGCTCTCCACTGTTGATGAAATAACAATTACAACCAACTTAATCGGAGGCTGGAAAATGCTGGAGGCGTGAAAATATTATCAGATACATTTACTGATTCATTCAATCTCATCAGATGCAGGAGAAACAAATACTGTCATTCCAATCACGTCGCATGGGTCATTGTGAAGCATGTGCAAGTATTTCTACGAGCTTTGCAAATGTGGCATATGCATACATATTTAATCACCATACTCTGCTGACCTTTAGTCCAGCTGGGATGAAGAAGAGGCAGACAAGCCAGTCTACACCAATGTCTGCTAAATCCTTTAAATAACCACTTTTGTTTTAATTTCAATACAAGAAACTTCTGTATATTCAAATTTTCTAACCCTAACCCTAAAAACGCTAAAAAAAACATCTATTGAGCAATGTCCTGTGAACTTTTAAGACCAAATACACCACAAATAACATTTTGCATTCAAAGTATTGACATAACATTAAAACTCAACTGTAGGAACAAGAGAAACTAATTTAAATCAATTCAAATGTATTGCACAAAATAACTTACCTGAATATTGAATGCATTTTGAAAGTTAAATACAACTCACTACAGGCTGCATTTACTTGAAGAAAAAAAAACTACTGATTAAATAAAGATTTGAAACTATCTAGCCCTGTTTTCAAAATGTATTTTATTGCTTGACCTGGAAAGGGAATGCAATAACTTGGCTAAAATGTCCAGTTTGATATGTTTTCATCTTTTGGTGCACAAAGTATAATAATGCTTATGATTCATTTTCCCCCACCATGCCTCATTGATGGTCCACCTTGCCCCTAGTGATCCCCCCTCCCCCCCCCCCCCCCCCCCGTACTACAATCAACCCAGGCAGCTGTGGCACAATTAATTTCTCATTAGGGTAGACAATGACTATCATGCAACCTCGCTTGAAGTCTTTCACTGTGGTTATGTCTACAGAACCCCCCCCCCCCCCACCCCCCACATCCCCTTCCCCAAACTCCCACCCCCTCATCATCGTCATCATCATCACCCACGCCTTTAGTGATGACATGCAGCCTGCGGGAAGCTTTCGTGTCCTCACCGAAAGAAAAGAGAAAACAAACAATAATTAGCTTCCTGTTGACACAGTAAATGGACGACCATGAGTACAAATGAGCTCTCCATGAGAATCAGTCAAAGGGGACTTACACTTTTGCTCTTCCTTCATTAAGCAACTACATTTCTTAATTTGTTGATATATGCATCATCAGAAACATTTCATAATTGATACTATCCCTGAGACAAGAGTATTTTATTCCTAATAACATTTAATAAGTGTTTGAACAGTAGTCACTTTTTGTGCCATTTCATTGCTCAGCTCGGTCAATTATCAAATGTTTCCAGAAAGGCTGTTTTGTGTTTTCTTTTATACGTGGCCTTCAAATGTTAATCACACCCATGAGTCTTCACAGCGGCATCTTGGTCAGCAGCTGTATTTTATTTGTCACCGACGTATTTGTTTCACAGTGCTGAATCAACAATTCCGCCTCGGCTGTAAATTTTGGTTGGGTTTCTAGCATGACTACACGCTTCACGCTTCACTAGATGTTTCTATGTAGTATTCGCGCACTCTATTCCTGAAGGTCAGGAATTCCTACAAAATATAAGGAGGACCTTCTATTCTATTGGATTAGAGCACAGGCTATTAGACCCCTTCAATTTATTTCATTATTTAAGAGTTATTGGGTTCTATTTTAATTAGCGCAGGTTGATGTACTCATTACAGTAACAAATGCATGTACAAACAAACAGAGCCATCATATTATTAATCTATCTCCACCACAACTTGAATGGTAAACTCTCTGGCCCCTCACTCCGAGGGGCACTAACAAAAAAAATGGGACTAAAAACATTCAATATGGCAGTCGTTTTTAGAAGAAAAAAAAGAAATTATTTGTGAGTGAATGGTAAAATACACTATGCACTTTGCTGTTTCTTGACCAAAGCAAAAGTTTTCCTTTTGGTTAAAGTTAAAGAATGGACGCCCACCCAGTCAAGTTTGAGATGCTTTTCACTTTTAAAATGCAGACAACTCAGCAAAATTCAGGTTCCTGCATAAATCACCAGAATTGCAAAAAAATTGTGCTGGCTTTCTCCACTGCGAGATTCTTTGAAAGTCCATCTCAAATAAGCTCCAAGCTAAAGATGGGTTTCTGGATGGGAGATTGTAATGATCTTGGAGGGAGATTTCTCAGGCATGACTTGGGGCTACTGCAACATTTGGGGATATGGTCAGTGCGAACGTACGACTTTGATCGATCGTTTCTCTTCACGGGTGTTAAAACCGCCATTTCAGCAGCGGCCTCCGCAAAATAACCCACGGCTCAGAGCGTCTGCTATCTGCTTAGTGAGCAGATGGGCATATAATAGAAGATTGTGCGGGCGAAATTATTTCAAGAAAGGGAAAGTGGAGTGTGCAGCGACTCGACGCCAGGGGAGGGACGGTATTGCATCGTGGCGAGATGCTGACGATGAGTGGTGAGACAATAATGGTGTGGATTTCCCGGGGCAATCGTTTTTCATCTTGTTTTTCAATTTCTTTGGAAATGGAGTATGAATACATGCCTAGTGTAATGTTTCTTATCCGCGCAATTTGTATTTGAGAGTTCTAGAAAATGTTTTTATCCAAAGTTCCATTGACAAAAAATACCAGGATTCCCAATTTATCAGATTAAAATGCTCTAATATTTGAGACGATAAACATTTGACCACTTCTGCATATTTGTATTAACTTTACGTGTTTGCAAAGAGAAATCTGACTAAGTTGGCAACATTCTGAGAATGACAAAAAAAAACTAGTCTAGTCCAGTAGACACTTTGTAATAATTTCAAAACTCTCTTTTGCATTGATCTCATTCTC
The DNA here is from genome assembly GCF_051989575.1 of Stigmatopora nigra. Taxonomy (NCBI): domain Eukaryota; kingdom Metazoa; phylum Chordata; class Actinopteri; order Syngnathiformes; family Syngnathidae; genus Stigmatopora; species Stigmatopora nigra. The sequence continues at coordinate 7,742,151 of NC_135526.1, forward strand.
TCATACTTAATGCAACACATTGTGCAGTGAAATTAAAATAATAACCAAGTTCCCTTGAGGTGAATTTCAACTGTTAATCTTTGTATCATTATAAGTAAGTATAGAATAGATGCAAAATGATATGACCTGGAAAAAAAAGGATGAGCATTATGTTCACTGCACACATTGAAAATTCACTTTCCTGGGCTTGCTGCACAGTTGTAATTCCTCCAATTCAGTCACGGTTTACGCTTGAAACGCCGCCATGAACATTTGGGTTCAAGCAATAGTGGCGCCTGGACACACACTTGAGTGTGAAACACGCTCACATTCAGTGGCTGGCTGGCTCCTCCCACGCCTAAATGGAGCGGCGGCGGACAAACACGGTGACTTGCCGGCGCAGGCCCGGCACCTCTCTAGACCGTGAGGATAGCAGGCCTGACAGCGTAGCTCGCTGATGGACTCATTGAAGCGGTTGGCCAGCATGGACAGCTTGCTGCCATGACACAGCGAGCAAGGTGTGCAGCCCGAGCCACCGCAAAGTTGGCAGTCGTTCCATTCCTACGGGTGGAGACGCAGAGTAACAATCAAATCACAGTTATACATGCATACAGGTAAGTCAAAAGTCCGCATCACTGATGATTAGTCAATGTAAAACTTGAAACAATGATTCAGACAGAGTATTATAGGCAATCGAAAATAATCCAGATTTTTGGGGATTATAAATCCCAAAAATGTAGAAGGTTAAATTGAAATGGCTGAGGCCTAATAGTTAAAAGTATGGTAAAGGAAGGAAATGTTTTGTCTATTGTTTGTTTGGTCAAGCAGCAGTGACATATTCCATTTGTTTATGGCATTGCATTGTGTTGGACAGAGAGATCCAAATGCAAAAGAGCAAGTGGTACTACTAATTATGTTATGCAAACCCAAAGCGATAGTAGTTGTATGCCCATTTCTTTGTGTGTGTGTGTGTTCTTTGCCTAAAGTTGTATGTTCAGCATGTTGTGCAAGCCAAGCAGAACTTTCCATTTTAACTGTGTTTTTATTCCCCAAAGCCTTGTGATTGTACTGTGTATATAAATAGATGGATACTGTCGAAAAATTGAACTCCAGATTGCCTCAACAAATGTAAAATGTCTCCATAGCCGTGGAAACTCGGAATGGGGGAATCACAAAAGAAGATTAACTTCTGGACTTTGCGCAGCCAAGATGAAGAGAAAATTGGCAACTTGAGGAAAAAAAAAGAAACAGTAAACTTTTCCTTTACAAGACAAAATGGGAAAGTAGCGAGATGAGAGGAAAGAAAGGATTAAAGAAAAGAAAGGTAATCGTTTAAGGAGATGAGAATGAAGTCGGTGTGAGATCTGAACCCTGTGGGTGATCCATAGACTCTGATTGTTATGAGATTGCCAGAATACAAGGATGGTTACCTGTGTGGGCGTCGTTCGTTTCCGTTCTCCCTCCTGCGTGGTGACGGCCTTGTTTCGCCTTCTGCTCCTCCGCTCACGGGCCTGCGGCTGTCCTTCCGCATCCACAGGGGGCGCCGCGCTGTAGCCCGATGCGTTGCTTTTACTGGCAGGTGCTCGTACAATGCGTAGTTTGCTCGTGTAGATGATAATTTTTCCAAAGTCCAACACTGGGGACTTAAGGTAAAATAATGCAATTTAAAATTTACAAAACAAAGAACGTGACCATAAATCGTCTGGCTTTGTTGCATTCTGGTGCAACTCACAGTTGGGAAATGCAACTGTCCATTTCTAAATGGACAATAATTTTAATGCTGTTTTATTGTAAGGAATGTGTTGGATGATGAAAAAGTGGTTTTAAAAAGATTTTTTTTTTAACTACGGCCAAATACATTATGCCTTATATTATCTATCCCTTAGTGGTTATACAAACCTTTCTTTTTATCTTTTAGGGAGCAGATAAAAGTAGCAATTTGCATTTTTTTTAACTTGGTGAAATGACAATCAGATAAGGAGCATTGTACTCCAGTGGAGTCTCTTTTGAAAGGAAAAAAAAATGAAAGTATCGAGGAAGGCAGCCAAGTATGTGAACCTTAAATGGCTCTAAAACGAAATACCACCCCTGTATAAAATCCACATTTCTGTCCTCCACTGATAAATGTGATAAGATTGTGGTGTCTGAGATGACGCTTGGCTTTATGTGCGATGGATGAAGCTGACACTAAGCCACCAGGCTGCTCTGATATCATTGCCAAGTGTCATGTTAATTGTTTTGCTGTTTTTATCCCCTCAAATTTTCAACTACTTGAATTGCACAGGCATTTGTTCCATAAGTTATTCATGGTCTTGTTTTTTCCTTGCTCTCTTAAGCATCTTTTTTTAAACATGGCAACTGTTTTAAACTATATAATTCAGTGTGGAAGTCTAAACTGACAATGCAACAGAACTAGTAAGCCTCTTTTATCATAATACAATAAGAAGCATTAAAACTAGACTAGAAGGTTTTAGGTTACTATTGTAAAAAAATGCCCAATCAAGGGCGAACAATACTAAAAATTGAATCCTTTTTTTTTTTTGCTAAAGTAAATATCTGTCTGGCCAAACTGTTTCCTCCCTCACCCCATCAGGGGAAAAAAAAAGAAATCTTTACCATGTGAGTGTGCCATGTTGAAGTGGGCAATCCAAATACACAATACATTTACTATGTTACTACTGAGCCCCAGATTTCTAGTGCTTACTTTAGTATCTCCATCTGTTAGGTTGGTCTGGCCTGCAGCAGCCTTGTAGCTTCCCATTCCTCTGTACACATTGATTCTCTGGGCAATGAGCCCTGTTGGAGGCTCCACACCTGGGAAAAGCAAAAGACATCACGCTAGCACACTTTCTCTGCCTTTGGCCCTAAATTCAACATACTCCTACAATCTTCAGTTTGCGATCAACTATTTTTATAAGGAGAGCGTTTAATTCATTCATTTATCCATTTTCATGCTCATCCTTGTCAAGGTCGCGGGGTGCTGGAGCACCACCACAGAGTGGGAATCAAACCTACGCTGTCTGCAAGTCAGGCAAAAGAACCATTCCACCAACGAGTGGCCACAAGGAGAAGCATTTGGTTCTTAAATGCAGAGATAATTTGTTTATCAACATTTTAGTTTTCACATTTTTTTAGGATAAGTTTGACATGAATAATATATAGGCACATAAACAAAGCAATACAAAGTCCAAAAATGAAAAAAGAAGAAAACATACCAAATATTTTAATATTAAAAAAGTAGAAACTAGATAGGGGTATAAATAATATATCCTTAAAATAATACATTCTGCATGAAGCCAAAGAGAAAAAACATCTCCTACCAAATATTTTGGTTTACGTCATGCTAAAGGAAGAAAATAGAAAATCCCAAACTATTCTTTCTAAGGTTGATTGAGCCAAAAAAAGTTGAAGCGCACTCCATATTTGGTCTGATTGTCAATATCATGATGCAGCCAAATTTCCATGACTATTAACGCAATTGGCCTGTTTGAATTGATGCAAAGCGGCAGCTGGAGGTGCTCAGATAAAAGCGGCCTTTAATGATCTGCCAGGGTTCTAGCTTCCTTGACGGAGGCCCTCCCGAGCAAAGCTACTGTAAGTGCAGCCATCCATTTTACATGAGCCGACGCTACGCTTTGTTGCCGTAACGATAACAACTTACCCCGCTGCTCCGACGGAGGCTCCTGAAAGCCGCACAACTGCTCCATCTCCAGGTGGCTGGGCGGTATCTTGCCATGCGGAAGAAAGCTGTGCGGGTACTTCTCCTCGGGGCTGTCCAGCTCCTGCCCGTCCACGTACACGTGCTTGAGGACCCGGCCGCTGTAGGACGACGCCAGTTTGAACCTGACCTGCCGGTTTGCGAGCAAAGCGGGCTTTTACTTTATCGGCTACGCGTCGGTTGTGGAGGAGACGATCGGTAAAGGCGGAAAGGTTTGATCTATTATTGGAGCGTACGTGTGTGAGCTTTCATCGCTTCTCTTTCAAGATAGAGTGAGAGTAAAAAAAATATACTAAAAATAATTGTGAATCTTGTAAGATTGAGTACTTTTCACTCTATTGTAAACGCTCCATGTACTAGTACCATACCACCATCAGAGGATTAATCCCTGTACACTTCATGTCTCCTCAAATAATCCTAAAGTTTGACAGAGTTAATACATCCTATCTGAGCCGATGATGGACAGCAGATGGGGGAGACCCTGAATTGGTTGCGAAACAATCTCAATGTAGGGTGTTAAACTACCCTGCGATGCATATTTTGGGGATGTGGGAGGAAACGGGAGTACTCGGAGAGTACCCATGCAAACTCCACACAAGAAGGTCGGAACCCACTATCTCAGAACTATGAGGCGGACATTCTAACCACTCTGGCAGTTGGATAGCAGAGTTAACACGAGTCTATTGAAAGAAAATGTTCAGTAGGCGAAGGCTGCAACACCTTTTGCTGTTGCCAGTTCTCGGCTCACTGGTTCCGATCCATTTTTTTTCTTTTTTTTTGCCATTTGACAGCCCAACAAGAAGCATTTGGCAATCTTTCCCCAGATAACTCACCTTCCTGGGCTTGGTGCCATCAGGTCGCTGACTCTTTTTTCTTTGAGGTTCCTCCATGACGGCTGATGGGACAAAGAGAGCAGGTGGCTCAGTCCATGAAGTGATAACGTCAGCATTAAGCAGTCACTGCATCGCCTTCTGTGATGGACGGCAATCGGGGGAGAGCACGGTGCTGAAGAGCTGTGAGTACAAAGGTGGGTGGAAGAAGCCCTTATTTTTCTTGTATGTGTTTGCCGTGCCTCCTGTGCTTAACAACGAGCTACCCTTTGCCCCACCTCAATTGGAAAGCATGTTAAATTATGCACAACTGGATCATGTGCGCCAAAGGGTGAAGAAACCAGAAACTTTGCCATCAAATAGTGATGACTGTTAGAAGAAAAGCATGCATGCATGTTTGTGTGTGTGTAGAGGTGAGTGGGTGGGAGTCTTGTTACGCAACACCTGGTCAGAAGAGTCGAGTGTCAGTGCTGTATACATATTCTACTGTCTATAATATTAAGTATATACACAATTTCAAATGTGATCTGAAAGTTTTGTGGAATTTCCCCCACTGTGTGATCAATACAATGCAATTTTATCTGATCTAGAATGGTGTTATTCAATATGTTGTTTGTGTCTGCCCTGGGGAGAAAACTGCCATGACAGTTTGACAGTAGATTTCCAATACGAGGCTTAGAATTCATAGTGGGCAAAATATCAAGACCAGAAGAATCACACAAAGGCATTAAAACGTGTCTCTCTTTAAAATATATATACTATATATAGATTGTAAATGTCGCCCAGATGACCAAAGTTTAAAGGTCAGTTCAATTTCTCATGTCATTTTTCTGAATTAATTGTTGAACTTCTTGTGAGTCCCCAATGCGGAATTAATAAAGGTTATCGCATATAAACTGCAATAAAGGCTTCACTCAAGAAAGAAACTGGGTCACAGTTTTGGGCATGAACACTTCACACTATGTTCTAACACCCAATATGATCTCTATCCATTCAACATGTGTGCGTATAGCAACTGTGTGCAGGCATCACAATATGGCGTTCTTTTCTATTCATCTTTGTGGCTGCGTACTATTGCATTCTTGCAATAATTGGATCAAATGAAGGTGAAAATATTCAAGAAGTTCATCTCTAAGTAATGGAAAAAATACATTTCCTAAATCCTCCACCATTCTTATTTGATTGCCGACTGTGTGCTGAAATGTAACACCATCCTGTCATCTTATTAGTGTTTTGCCAGCTTCTCCTTGTACGCCTTTTTTGCTCCTTTGTATCTCATTCTGACTCTTTGACCGTGCTTTCTCTATGTACTTTTTCACCGAGCCTGAGCAGAGACTAAAAAAAGGCACTCCTTGTGCTATTTTGGTTTTATTCTCAGGAGTAAAGAGATGCTGCAGTGCAGTGTACTAAGAAATTCATAGTGAAATGAATATCACTCTATTGAGCATTGTTCTCCTTCTGAAGAGAGAATTTATAAAGGGGAATGCTATGAAAAATAATTGATTTGTATTTTTGTACATAAGTAGGATTACCAAATCGCCTGCTCAAGTTTTAGTGACATTGAAACTGATAGACAACCATTCTATAGTTACCAGTTGTAAATTCAGAGGAAAAATGCCAAATTTTACTCCTTAAAATTCATTTCTCGCTATCATTAGATTGTGCAGTGTCCTCCCCATGCACCAAACTTCCCGTTCTGTAGCTGGTTCTGGCCTCAGGCATTTCTGCGACAGGAAGGAGGAATATGAGGGAGTAAGAAGGAAGGGCAAAGACAGATGGAAGCGAGAAAAAATGGGAACGGAGATGGATGAGACCACGATGTCAAACACGGGAAGACAGGAGAAGAGTGATGGAGCACGGATTGATGTGAAAGCCCATACGTATGTCAGAAATCATGTCACTCACACCCAAACCGTAGGTCACATGAAGAAAAATAGAAGGCAAGGTTGACTTGACTTGACATGAACTCACTAAACATTCCCGATTTATTCCATAAACCTATACCGTTCTAGATTTTGTCAGTAAACGTGGCTATTTAGAAATGAGGACAGATTTGGTAAAGAACATTTGAATGAAAATGTTGTTGTTATGTTGGTGAAGTATTTTTTTTCTGTATAAACTGATTAAAACATTATCTGTCATGCTTTGTGGAGGAAATAATGAGTTGTCATGTTCTCGTGGAGAAATCCAAGTTCACTTTGCAATAATGACAAAAATATGGTGACAAAGCAAAAGCAAGTGATTCGATTAGACAACCATTTAAAAGAAATCAGTTTCATGGCTGTAACTTTTAAACTGGAACATTTAAACTTGGTCTTCTTAATTAGTATGTCAGTCAAAAGCGAAGGCAAAGATAGGAAGCTGAGATTTGAAGGGTGTTTTACTCTCTTTTAAGCGTGCAAATAAAAACCAGTGTCAAGTCTTCTTGTAAGCTCCCCACTTCATGTCATGGCTACGAAACAAGATGCATTGTAATTGTAATGGGTGCCAGACTTGTTTCCATGGCAACCGTTGGTCCCCCAACTTGCATGCTCTATAAAAAGTATTGTTTTTCAACATATAGTTAAATTTCATTTTCACTTTAAGGCAAGGTCTCAGGTTGAAACTTGTACATCATCATTTTTTATTATACTCCCACTATTCTAATAATATTTTTATACGCTGTATATTGTAAACCCCTTCGCCCCTATCTGGACGATGTTGCACTACCAATATTGCTGTGAAAGTCTCAAACCTTAGGTTCCACTGAGTACTAAAGAATACAGAAACTGACTTCAGTTACAATGAATCCTTCACACTTATTTAAAAATCTACTGGAGATATGAGCATGTTAGAATCTTCAAATTTGGTAGCAATGCTCACAAGGGGTTGAACTTTGATAAATCATAGGTTTGACCATACATCAATTTCCCCCCCCCCCCCCATATGTAGCATTGGAATACTATTTGACGAACCAAGGACCCCCTACACAATTACAGTCAAATCTTTCCTATTGAAGCATGCGCGACGCGTTGTTGTTGGCAACAATGAGAATATGTCAAGGGCTTTAAATAACTCGCTTCACTTCACTTGCCCACCAGTCTGTCATGTGGGATTGTAGCTGCAGCGTATTCTTTAGATCTCATTTGTTTTACACTCCATTTGATTCATTGGGAGTCTTTCCTATTTTCCAAATGATGGCTTCTCAATTTTAACACTACATTCTTACCTTGATGCTTTTTTTTTGACCATTTGCAAAGTCATTTGTCACTTGTCTATCATTGTTTTTGACTCTGCACGCTTTTATTCTTTTAAGTGATTTTCTATCTCAATCTAGTTTACCATTGTATCACTGTCAAAAAGCTGTATTGCACCATGAATTATCAGATTTCTCCTGAATTACGGGACAATTTATGTCTGACCACTCTTTATTGGAAAATAAACTATATTCACCGTCTTGGGTCCAAAATCCGGGTGGGAAGCATGGATCGACAAATGGGCTGGCGGTCAGATGGATTGGAAGACATACAGATGGATAGAATCATCAAGATGGAGCTTGGTAATAGAATGAATGGATACTAACAGTTAGCTAGACATATCCAATGAGGACTGACAAAAGGCTAAGATTGAATTGCATTCATAAATCATGGGCTTGCTGGATAAATATAATGATCACAAGATAAATGGAAGAATGAAAAACAGACAAATCCAATGGATGCGTGAAAAACAGAAATAAATGAACGGACACATGAACTGCTTGATGGATGGACATATTTATCATTGTAGAGTTGGCTGGACACAAAGATCCGTGGATGGATGCAGTAATACTGTTTCTCCCTCCTATGGTATCACTGCTCTTCCTATAGGATTTTGTCAAGGTTTAACAAGAGTCAGGTATAAGGTCATGGTACAATAACTAGCAAATACATTATCCATGTATTACATAAATAGCAGCCAAAGGTCACAAGCACTGACGTTTCTGGTAGTTAGAGGACTTCAAGTACTTAGGGTCAACAGTGCAAATTGAGGGAGAACGCGGAAAGGAAGTAAAGAATTGTGTGCAGGCAGTCTGTTTAAGGCTAGAAGTACTAGAGATGATGACGTAACCAGGTTGGATCGGATTAGAAAGGAGAAAATAAGTAGAATATGGAAGGTTTGGGCGTTTTAGAGACAATGAAAACTCATTGTTTTGGACATATCCAGAGAAGAGATAGGGACTATTATATCGGTAGAAGGATATTGAAGGTGAAATTCTGGGGAAACAATGGCACCCCGCAAGCAAAAATGTCTACTAGTAGACGTATGTATGGCTGGAGAGGAGACAAAGTGCTGGAAGCCAGCTGCTTAAAAAGTCCTAAAAATCCACTCCTTGACCAATCTCGTGGTAGCAATCAGCAACCGCATCAGGCAACACCTGCGCTCGGATGACTAATACACAGAAGTGGGAAGGAAACAACACAAATAGCAAAACCCACAACTGGCCCAGAGGGTCATAACAGAACAGAACAGAATTCTACCTCCACCAATCAGATCACTCAACACTTCATTGCACTTCATTGTTTGTGTCTGCCTTTGAGTGACACTTCATCCTCTGAAGAGCCTCACTCGCTAGATTGGACACGCTCACATGATCGCAGCTTGTGTTCGTCTTTGTATGAAGACAAGGCAGCCGTTTTCTTGTTTATTTTTAGATTTCCAAGACTTTGCTCACACGCCATACTGTACTTTGTTTAAAAAGATTCAACCCTGGTGGTTCATGATCTTCTTGTTTAAATTCTCACAATGATAGTTAGAACTCTCCTGAGGCCCGGACGTCAACAAAAGTGATTTGTTTATTTGTCCATCTGTTAGTACGGGGTTGACTTAACATTAATAGAGCCATACATCGCAAACAGATGGAGAGAGAGACAAATGGATGAATTGAGGTAGCGCTCAATCCTGATGTGAATGACTGCACTGTGCCTCATTAAGTAAGATGTATGCATTTTGCTGGCCAATCCGATCTAGCCAACTATCTTACAATGGAATTACTCCATTAAACACAGTTCCATCCAGCACAAAGAAGATAGGGAAAGCGGCAAAGACGGCCTGAGGAAGCAACAGCGAGGATGGAAAAAAAATCCTGAGGACTTTTAATCATCACTTCTTGCACTCTCTTGCTATTGGTTCTGTGTACCACCTACACAATTTGAACACTGAGCAAAGCACTGAAGCGGTATAGTACTAATACACACACACAGGTAATTGCCCCAACACGGCACACTTTTATGAAAGAACACCTACACTAATGGCAGGGCCAGGTGAGAATGTGTGTAGTGTATATGAGAGCATTATGTCATAATAACTAAACAACATTTCAACCAGGCAACATATACACACGGGTCATATGGAGGGACATTTAATGTGGTGTGACATATTGCAAATAGCCTGCAGGGGTAGTTTTTCACACTTAACAGTGATGACAAGGTGAAAGAGCACTCGGTGCATTCATGCGGCAGCAAAAGTCTGCAATTAAGACGAGAAATAGAAAAAAGGGGATAAAAGTAGTTTCACGTTTACTGTTGGGTGGGTGGGTGTCATCTTCGACAAAATGCTTTTTTTTTGCTGGATCCAAAAATGAGTTTCACTCGGAATGTGAGGAGTGCACAGGAGCACGACCCCAAGTCATTGGGAGCGGAATGAGGAAGCAGAAAACAGGATGGTTGTGTTCCATATCAAACTATTCCTTTCAAGGAAAGAGACAGGAAGAGAAAATAAAATGAAAATGTAAAAAAAGGTTGTGTTTGCACTCGCCTGGAGGCTCTCTGTCACTGACTTAACTTCATGTTTTCCATTTTTGGGCTTTTGGGATCATTTGCTTTCTCACCTTGTTGTTAGAGAGGCTTTCTAATGGATTGAATTGAATTGATTGAATTTAAAGCTGTGCTGTGTGATGTATAGTGGACTAAAGTTATTGATGTTAATTTTTATTAATTAACACAGTTTGGCATGACACTGTTAAATTAGTTTGGTAGTGAAAACTGTGACTCATCCCCAAATACATGGAAGGTGGCAGCATCATGCGCCTCCAGGAACCAAAGCGCAAGAACCCCGTGAACATCAAGGGCCACCAAAAACAACACAGCAGAATAACAAATAGTCTTGGTAGAATGCGCCTAAACATTCACTTTGAAGCAATCGCATGAAAGGAGCTGAAATGGTACCTTCAAAGCATCCTCTCCCCCCTCCAGTTTTCTTCATACTGCAATATTGTTCCAGCTCGCCTGCAGATAGAACACACGTTTGTTACCATTTAGCTTTGAGCGCAAAAACATTTCAAATCCATTTTGAAAACAAACTGAGAATGACAGTTTTGCAATAGTACCGTCAATGGCCTATTCAATTCATTCTATGACGGGGCTCATAATTCATTTACTCATATAGCCAGTCAATTTTCCTGCTAACAAGCAAATGGGCTGAATGTTCATCATCGTTGTTGTCTATTTTAAACGTACACCGACAAGAATTTGCTTACTAGTTAACCAAAAGAGGACGACACAAAAGAGGCACCCTACAATACAATGATTGTTACATTTCTTAATAGTTCAACCTTGGTGGTCTTGTGCCTGTTTATGACGTCCTTGGTGCAAGAAATATATTCTATGCCTTTCTACACTTTTCTGCTCAGTCGCACCATTTGCTCAACACAAATAAGATGATAATAATAATAATAATAATACAGTTCTGCATAGTGTCTATATACTCCTCTGCTGTGTGTCAAAACAGTGATCAAAGTGATGTATGTGTATCTTGCCTTCTGTGTTTCGGAGCTGAGTGACTTTTTATTCTGACACAACTGCGAGAGTAATAGATAAAAGGTTGAATATTGTCGGTTATAATTATTCATTCAAACAAAGTTATAAATCCATGCTTTTTCCCATTGCACAGTAGAGATTTCCACAATCTGAGACATAACTTTGGCAAGTCCAATTGCCACAAAAGCACCTAAGATAACACTTCAATTTTTTTTCTCTCACATGAATAGATTGGGAGATGAGGAAGGAATAGGTAAGTGTGGCACTTTAGTTTTGTACACACAACACTGAGTCTTTTTCAGCTCGTCATCTTTCCATAGTGTTGGTGGGTGTGCAGATCGAGGCCTGGTGTGTTCCCCCTAGAGCTGTGTTATGATTTCATCGTTTTGCAAGCGGCGGAAGTGCAATCGCATCACCAAGATACACAGCCTAAATTACTCATACGCACACATTTCCCCAAAGGGCTGTTTTCTATATGCTCATGTACTCCACACCTCATGCATTTGTGTGTTTTGTTGCTGAAAGTGCAGGAAGTAATATGATCTCACCGATTTTATGGGCCTGCCTGCTGACTTCAGATGCTTCAAATCTTGACCTATTGCCCCGCTGTGGGAATCTCCGATCTGATTTCAGATCAACACACTGGACTGACTACTTGCCCCTATGGACAGCTTTACTTCAATTCTTATGGCAAAACGGTACACTCACATCTGCAGCAAGACTGCCCCCCGTTGGCAGGTAAAAGAAGGTCGGGCATTGGTGTAGAGTAGGGCAGGGAATAATCACTGAGGCCTCAGTAGGGCAGCTGGCAGGATCCAAAATGTGTAGACTGGAAGGCACAGTTTAGACTGGGGCATGAGGCCAAAACAAAAAAAAATCTTCAAAAAATTCACAGAGGGGAGCTTGCTCTGACCCAACGTGACCTATAATCCCACATTTTGTCTTGGTTTGTTTTCAGGCATCGTTCCATGTGGTGTTTTGCCAACAGGGCAAAGAAAACGTCCAAGCCACTGCAACCACAAACTGGCTTGTCATCACACTTTTTGGGTGAAGGGACTATTGCAAAATTGTGTTTCCTGTCAGTTCCACAATTTGAAACGTGAACAAAAACAACAGCGACAAAAAGAAAACATTATTCGTACATGGAGGGGTTGAAGGTTGGAAATGGAACTTTCCCCAGCAGTGCTTTGAATGAGCTGCCAGGTAGTCAGCCATCTTGACTAGATGGTAATAAATGGCATGTTTGCCCTTTCGGCAGCCATCTGCTTAGTGTATAATGATGTTTTCTCACACTCATAGCAAATGCTTGCTGGCTGGCATTTCAAATTGCGGCAATCAGGACGAATAACATAATTGACCGCCTGCAGGATGAGAATGCAGGAGGGAGTGCGTAAAGACATAACATCAAGCATGAAATTTCAATTCCTTACCAATAAACTGGAAACAAATCATCTTTGCCCTCTTCCCATTCAAAATTACTAATTGGACGTCTATCCCTGTCAATGGCAGTGAAATATGATCATCATCAGCGCAAATATATTTGAAAATATTTTATTGTGCTTAAGGAATTCTAACCTAATTCATACTATGTCATGTCTGAATGTTGAGCAATAACATTAATTTCTTTTTAACCATAACAAAACCCATTCAGGTTGGTCTTTTTTAATGATTAATCTCTGTCTTATGTTTTTATTTAAAGAAATAAGAAACTGGTGTTTTAACATGGGCTTGTAGACTTTTTATACTCAATGCAGTGGCTTTGCAGTTTCCAAGCTTTGCGCCGAGCTGCAATACTCGTTTATTTCGCTGTCATGTACGAGAGGGATTACATTTAATGTGTCAGCTGACCTTTGGCGTTCAAGACAAAATCAAAAAGCTCAGACCTGCAAAATCTATAAAGCATTACACTAGGGCGCTTGGAAAGATTATGAGACTCATATCTCTGTATGTGCAGTAAAAATATTTAAGAAAAAAAATCCCAAGTCATGCAATGGAGAGACATATATTCAACAATTCAATTTTGTTGGCGAAAAAAAGTGTGTAAAAGTGTTGCTTCATACAATACCAAACAATAATTATGCAAAGTTATGATTGACACAGTCATACGGTAAACATTAGTATCTTTAGAATTGTTTTTTTTTTTTGCAATAGATTTTATTTGACATCATTAGAGCAAGTGCTCCTAATAAAGATGATTGATCCTTAAGAAAATCAGGGGTCAGGTCTGACAGTGGCTTACTAAGTCAAGAACATACCAGCGCGGTGGACACGTGGTACGTGCGAGTCACAGTGCGTCGCTTCATCTCTCGTACCATCTGACTCACAGCCAAAGTGTAACAGCAACACACGGCCATCCAGTCGTCACACATGTTCCCCTTTAGATAAACACCACAAAACAAATGCTTTCAGAACGGATCCTATTAATGTTATTATATAACACCTTCCTTACAAACGAAAAAATACTATCTTTGCCCCTAGATAGAATTCATGTCCAATTTTTGGTGTTTTTTTTTTTTTTCAATCTTAAAGAATGTGAACCTCTCTGATGGTCTAGGAAAGCTTTATGAAGTTTTAGGGTAAATCTCACTCACTTTTATCTTATATCTCTCCCTGAGTGCAACCCTCATAGCCAAAGTGGACCCCGGCAGGAGAGGAAAACAAAGACTTTCGCCGTACTGGTTAGCGAGATTCAGGTCCCAACAGCATGGCGCCAAAGCACCAAAAATGCCTGCAAAAGAATTTCCCAAGGTTAACCTGAGTCGGCAGTTAAAAATGACAACTCCCACAGAATATCAGTTACATGTGAACTTGTCTTCGAAGATGTCAAATAGTCCGCTGCTCCAGTCGCCTCCTGTTTGCGTGATAGTGGTGACAGTGGTTTGTGTGATTCCCGTGCCAGGTTGTGTCAGTGCCACTCCGCTCGCATATGGCGCATCATTCGACCTCCAGTTCGTGTCACTTTCTGTGGAGAAGCCATCATCATCCTTCTCCTGAAACATGGACCCTGATAGAGAGGGTCTTTTTCACAAGGAATTTGATGCATTAAATATTTACTGTATTTTATTCTATTTTTCGCACTATAAGTCGCACCCGAGTCTAAATTGAAGGCCTGACCAAACAATGAAAAAAGTGGTATTTATATTTTTGAAAATACAATTACACACACGCACTTTTATCTTTAAAGACCGGGATTGGACATCTATTGTCAATGACAGCTAACGAGTCGGATAATGGCAAAAATGTATCATGACAATTTTATCACAATATCAGCCTACAAGCACTCCATTCAGAAAGAAAAACAACAAGACAGCAAAATCAAACACAAATTTGGGAAATGTTCAGTGGTGAAGAAAAGCCAAACACTTACTGGTGTGTGACAATGTTCTGCTCCATCACTTCAAGTTGCTGGCATCCAGAGAAAGTGAGTAAGGCCTCGGAGAATCGGGAAGGACGAGAAGAAGGCAGAGATGACACTCACCCAACGAGAGGAAGCATGTCAGAAGCAGATAAAAGCACTCGACGCAAGCCTTGGTAAAAATAAAGAAAAAATAAAAATGCTGCTCAGTAGAGATAAGTCCGCTCGCTGGCCTATGTGGACTAAATGTTGCTGAAATACAAGAGGTGTTTCTGAACGTAGCACACAATGCAAATGTGACATTTTAGGGTATTTCTAAATCTAACTCAAAACTCAACATGATTCCATCAGTACAAAAATGACAATAGCCATAGTTTTCCCATGATGCAAGTTTATACAGTGTATTTTCTTTTCTTCTGCTAGTAGCACAGAAATCCAATCATGATTGGCTGTTGTGTTGTAACATTTCATGATGTTGCAGATGTTTTTTTTAGATGTTAATAAAACAGATAGGCCAGAGTGTCACCGATGTCCACAGTGAGGCCATTATCAGCCACAGTGACTTTCTTCTCCTGCAGGTCGATGCTGAACACGGATTGAGGGGAAATAACGACTTTGCCTTGCTCCTCTTGTCCCAGCACAGGTATCTGACGGGTCCCCATTAAGGGGTCTTCATATCTCATCAGCTTCACTTTAGAGAGATCTGTTGAAAGGAAGCGTGAGACGTTAACGTGCCTAGAAAGGGAAAAGTGGCGACATAAAAACACCAAGTGCTATACTATAGTTTCTAGGCGGCCATGCCTGAACATGCAAATGCAAAAGGGTTCAAAACATCCACGTGAACAATGAAACTCTTAATATTTTGATAGAAAATTAGTTTTTAGTTTAAACAAAGCGACAGGTATTACCTACCTTTAATGAGTCGGTTAACCTTAGCCAATCTGCGGACTATGCTGTCCCTGCTATCTCCCTGTCTGATGTCGATTCGAGTAGAGAAAAGACCGTTGCAAGGCTGAGGGTTTACCAGAGAAACGCACACTGCCAGCTATGGAGAGACAAATTATCCATTTCCAATTCATGTAACCTTCAGAATCACAAAGCCGCCCTTCACACCAGCAGTCACCTCGGATCTGAACACGCAGAACGGTTGCCCCGGGCAACAGTCTTCCTTCACTTTGTCGTCGCCCTCGAATGCAAATAAGATGTCGATCTGCTCCAGCTGCGTTAAGCGTGAAAACTGATCAAGAGCTTTGCAAATGCATTCAAAATTTTACTAATTAACTGCTGAGCTAATTGTATACTAGGGTGATGCCCATGATACACATGGATCATACCTCTAGAGAATTGGTGAGGTAGACCAGGTTTTCCATCAGTACTGCCCGCTCGTCAAACTCCAGCTCCAAGTCCAAAACTCTGGGTCCGTTTTTTTCAAGTTTTTCCTGAAAGGAAAGCAGTAACTGATAGTTAGTCAACAAAAGCAACCGTGCCAGTTGATAAATGTTTGGATTGTTGATTAAATCCAGTGTTAGTGTGCATTTTGTGATATGTAAAAACACACACACACAAACGAGTGTCACAAAATTAACATTGATGAAAAATAGGGGAGAAAAAAATTCTGAATAAGATACTGGAATAAGCATTGAAAAGTTTGTTATTGTTTTCTCTTTGTCAATATTAAGTGTGGGGTTGAGATAGAAAACCTTTGAGAGCGATCAATGTATCACTTTTCCTCCACAAGAGATGTCTTTGTTTGAAACAAGAGCAGAAAATTGCCTGTGGAGTGGACCACATTTGTTCTTGTTTTTTGGGGGATTTTTTTTATGCTTTACAGAGGACACTGGGGAAATGCGTTTGTGTGAAATATGTTCATAAAACATCAATAAAAAGAACTTGGAAAGAAATAAAAAAGAAACATTTTCTACTATGTAAATCATTGGGGTGTTGCATTATAGAAAGAAGAGAGCTACTATATTGTCTCCCTATTATGTTCACACCCAATGATTGGAAGCAAACGGCCGGGCAGATTGTTGCAATCGCACCTTGATCATGGCCACAAAGGGCATGACTCTCTTCATGTACTTTTTCAACTCGGGCAGGGCTCCGAGTTCACTTGCTATTAACTTGTTGTCAGGAAGGACGCCGTTGTTGCTCTGCATAAAGAGGACAAACAAAGGAGCTATGTCAGGACTTTCATTTTACAGGAGATGTCCAGTTTGTGAACGCATGTCGCTGACCTTGTAATGTTTGCCTAGCAGGGATAAAGCACTGTGCTGCCATGCGGGGTAACTCTTGGCCACATAGATGGTACAGTGAGAAGGCTTGGGAGGTGGCTTGGAGTCACCTTTCTAATCAAGGAAGACAATATCAAAATCAAACAGATTATAAATCAAGTCAAATTTAATTGCAGTGTTTTGTATAAAAATGCTCATCGGGAGAAAAAAATGAATCTTTTTTTATATATAAAACGGTGTAATTCTGCATGAAGAGACATGTGACTGATCATAAATATATTTATTGAGTATATCAATTAATTAAAATTAACAAGCAACTCCCTGGCCTCTCCAAGCAGTCGCCTGCAGAGGAAGCTACACACCAATAATCCCACTTAAATTCTATTTACCAAAATTTACCTTATTTTTGGGGGGAAGCAGGTAAGCTTTAAGTCTCAGTCGAAGATCGTGTGCCGTTTCCATCAGGTACTGAGAGGAGCGGATGAGAATCTCATCCACTGGACCTGCGATGGGCCATGATGCTTTTGTCACTGAAGCAGACTATAAAGGGAGACAGATAAAAGTAAAAAAATCACATTTAATTTGGACTTTGGAAAACCATCTCTTTTCCAATTGTGATATAAAAAGCGGGTTAAAATTGTCCAGAGAATAGAACTCAGTTATAAGACTTGCAATGGTTGCTAGGTGATAACCTTATTTCCAGCACAGGAGCCCCCGTTTGTACAAGCCCATCATTAGTCTTTTCAAAATGATACACTGTATTGTTAAAACCATGCAAAGTAAGTGGACTGCCTTCATTAATGGTGGAGGAAGTGCACAGAAAAGCTTCTGGTGATCATGCAGAGGAAGAGTGTTAGAAGTGGATTAAATAAAATGGGTTGTAGGTGGGTGTGCTCATGAATAAAGATGAGCATCAGTCTTTTAAAACGTCACTTTGTGCCACAGCTCCTTTCAAGTGTAAAAAAAGGAAGTGAACAGGATGAAAGTAAGGCTTGAACTCCTGGCCAGTACTACTTTATGTGAAGACTACAAGGCATTTGGAAGATGAGGAAATTCTTACCTTGCCCAGCAGTGTCCAGGTGTACTCGCACAGGTGTGGACAGATGGGAGCCAGCAGCAACGTTTGTCTCTCGATGAACTGAAAGACCAACTCTCTGTGCATGCCCTCAATGGCTAGCTCCCTGTATTTATCTTTGGCAGCCTGGAGCAAATATTTATTGTATTAATAGTGGTTCTGGTCGGATTTGGGGGAGAGCAAACAATTGTGTATGGCTTTGGAGGAGGAAAGAAATTCATTGACCTGAAACTCAAAGAAGCCACACTTCAAAGCCTCCTTGTACATCATTCTTTCATAGTGTTGCTCCGTCTTCAAGATTCCAGAATTCATCTCGCTAGCCAAAAAGAAAAATCCTTTTAAGTTCAATCTCGGGGTTCTTTTGACCCATTCGTTGCCATAAAGTTCAAACCCAATTGAAGTGGAACAGGCTGGCAGCATCTCACAGTCAACATGCATAAGACCAAATGAGTTTAAATAGATAAATAAAATAAAATCAAAACCTCCTATATGGAGGCCTCTTAAATGCTGGTGATGTGATCTTAAAAGAAAGTTAAAAAATGCATTTACCTGGCAAAAACGCGATCATTGAAGGTGTCGGCAGGTCCGGTTCTCAAGTTGTTCTGGTTAGCAATCATCTCCTTCACCCACTCAAGCCAGGTGTAAAGGCGCAGGATGCCTGCATCAGCCATGGTCTCCACAAAGTTAGCATCCTCTACCGTGTCGCCGGCATCTGCCAATGCCAGACGCATGCCTAAAACAAAAAAAAATAAGCAGAAAATACTTCTTATAGCCCAGATCACACACAACATTTTTTGTGTATATATACACACAGTTAGGGACAATTTAGGGTGTTCAACCACTGGGTAGATTGAAGAGCTCCATCTAATTGATGGAACAGAACAAACACCTTGCCCTGAAATAAGAGCCTATCAGAGTGGACCATGCTATTTGAAGAAAAGCAGTAATTTCGTGCAGAGCAAACACCAGAACAAATGACTTCATCTCTGAAACTTACACAGAGACTGCCAACTTGAGACTGTGCAAATATCTAGCAGACACCACATCCAGCAAGGAGACATCTTCATCAAAAAGATGCCTCAATTAGACACCACTTGGACCCCAAACACACACACATGCATTCTGTCAATAAATTTTTTACACACACTGTTTATCCCTCAGCTGTCAAATTGCTGAAGCGCACTGCAACAATGAACAGAAATGTGCCTTCAGGGCCCTCTGTCTCCATCTATAGGCAGAAGCCATCTGTCTAACCCCAACAGGCACAAGACAGGTTGAGAACTTAATGTCTGAAATCTCCTGCTGCCAGAAATGGAGTCTCCAGACACACAATGTAACATACAGTATACTCATCTATTATTCAACACTAGAGGAAGAAATCTGGGAAAAGTAGGTTGCGTTAGGAAAATAAGAGTGAAGTGATGCACTCTTTGCGGAACAAATGGGCATAAATCAATAGGTGCAAAAGAACTCCTCCCGGGGAAATGTGCAATTACCTAAAACTAAACATAAGGTGCCTCTTACATTGGCAATCTGGACAAGAATATGTACTTCCATATGGAATACGAGGCAAGTGGTTAAACTTTGATTAAAACAAATGAAATGATTATACAAGAAGTCATCTTTAATAGGGCAGTAACTTATGTCTGGTAGACAGCTGCATCTCATTAGGAATTTAAATGATGTCATTTAGTTTTAAACAAAATGTTTATTGTATAAAAATGAGTCTTGACTCATAGAGTTGGCAGATGTTTTAGTTTAGCTTCAGTGAACAATGCAAATTAAAATCATAACAGGTAGAGTTTTAATATAACTTTTTATTCAAGTTCAATATAGATAGCGCCTGGGGGAAAAGTCAATGATTTTGTTACTAAACATCTGGCAGCAACTATTTAGCGATATATTACAATATTGTTATATTAGGTTGTTAAAACATTGAAGCTATCATGTAAATTCATCATAAACAATGACTTTTCTTGTAAACAAATTTATATTAAATGTTTTCATCCAACTCATGATTGCGCCCATTCAATTTGTCAGATGGTTATTTTAGAAGAATGCAAAATGCTTCAGAGACAAACCCACTGAAACCTACCGTCTGCTGAGAACTTTTTGATGGCTTGGCTTAGGGTGAGGAAGTTTCCGGTTGATTTGGACATCTGGTGGACAAGAAAAGCAAATGTCAGTATACCCCATACACACACACACACACATCATAGAATTTCTATAGAAGTGACATATTTGTTGTGTTCAAGTCAAACAAGTGACGGCATTAAGATTGGACACACCTTCTCAGAATTGAGGAGCAGATGCCCATTGGCTCTCACGGCCTGTGGCCATTTCCCACTGAGGGAAAAATATGACAATGTGATATTGGTGATATGATGTAAAAAAAAAAAAATGTTTAATATCTTTTTTAAAAGTAATAATTTCCTGACCCTCACCTGTCATTGGGCCACATGGCCACATGGTTGTAGAGATAATAAGACAAGTGGTTGGGCACCAGATCTTTGCCAGATACGCGCACGTCCACCGGATACCAATACTCAAACTCTCTCCTAAGCTTCTGAAGATGCTCCCTTGGGATGTCCGTTTTTGGGAAAGGGGATGTTTTGAAAAAGATAAAGTCCCACACCTCTTTGGTCATCTGCTGTGGTCTAAGGCAAACACATGCAAAATGGAAGTTACACATTGGATGTAAATGATGTGTTGTTGCTGTTACAGATATGTGGATTGTGTCCTTACTGGATGCCCAGCGGTGAGGCCCCCTGTCCATTGAGCACACCTCCTTGGAGAAGGTGGGCCACCGTGTAATAAGCCATATATATGGTGGAGTCCGAGAGGGACTCAATCAGCCACTGCTCGTCCCAAGGTAGTCGAGTTCCTAAGGCAACCCAGCACAAACATGCAGGTCAAACGTGCTTACCCAATCACAAAAGTATTAGGATAGCAGACTTATGCTAAAAAAAACCACATACATTTTGACCATGTCATGCATTATTATGAATTATTATTTTTCTTTCAAAGGGAAATAATTCAATTGATTGGCAGTCATTAACCTCACTAGACATCTAATCCAATTTAACTGTCACAATTGACTCATTCACAACTTGTCTCTTCTGGAATTTACATACACTTATGTATGGTCAGTCACTAAAACAATTGCTCACACTTACCAAGCCCATAAGTTCTAGAGCAGGCATGTTCTTGCAACCATGCCAAAGTAGCCTCAAAGTTTCTCCTGGTTTCATCACAAAATCTGTACAGGATGGAATATATAATCAATTAAAAAGTCAGTATAGTAGTCCTTATGGCGATCACCATACACTTGCAAAAAGCATAAAACACATTTGATCAAATGAATATAGCTCCTAATAAGTGGTCATCTTACGTCTCCAAAGTTTTTAGGGCTTCGTTGGCCTTCTGCTTCCATTCTGCATCACCATAGTCCAAATACCTGAGATGCAAAAGAAATCATTTGAATAAAACCCTATAATTGGAAATCCGAGTTGCACTTGGTCCATGTACTCACCACTGATCACAGAGTGCCACCACACATTCATCAACCGACCGCGACATGACCTGCTTTTCTGGCTCCATGTAGATGCAGGCCTCACCCTACAAACATGTGGTGCAGCAACGTGACCATTTTTTTAGAATTTGAACAATAAATCAATCATTCTAAGCATTCCATTCATGGGAGTCATATACTATAACTCAAAAAATGTTTATGATTCAAGAGGCTCTTCCTACCTTCTCGACCATCATTTTCTGGATAGGCTTTTTAACATCCTGGACCTTTTGCCCTTTGTAGCCATCAACCAACATGATCTGATGGGAATCAATTTGTCACCATCCAAGTAAAATACGTTAAAAATATTATTAAAAATTTTATATAGAATTTGGTATACAGACGAACCCCTTCGTAGAATCCTTTCAGGTAGACTTTCTCTTTGGCTTCAGCCAGTTTCTCCTTGTCATTCTGGCTCTGGATCTTCAACTCGTCACAGACCAGTGGCGCGGACAGGTTTCCATAACCAGGAATGTCTATAATAGGAATCTTAGGATACAAATATATCCATAATGGCTTTTCAGACTATTTTTTGACAGGTTTAAAGTGACATATCTGGAAAAGATAGTTTTACCGGCTCAAAGGGGAGAACCATCTTATCCTCGATTCCATACTTCTCCCTCAGGGCCTATTGAAAATACAGTATTCATTTGTTTCTATAAATGTGGCAGTAGGAACACTTATTTTGACTGGATTCAGCTTTGATGGTGTAGAAGAAAAAAAAAACTCACTTGTTTTTTCTTGATGTCCCTAAGAGCAGCGATATCATCGGGGGCGTCAGAAGGCACGCTGGTAACTATACCCGTGCCTAATGGAAAGCAATCACAAAACAGAAGGGATATTGAATTCAGGGCAATTTCTGAAGCTGGGCAGCTTTGCTATTCACACCAAAGCTAACTGCGCGTGATGAGCACCAGAATGGACATTTCCCAAGAGGAAATGGTAAATAAAACTGTTTAAGAAGCCGTCGAAATGTCAGTGCACGAAAGCCATCCGTGTTTAACACACCTCATTGAGCTGCCCAACCTTTAAAACCAGGTAAGCCTGAGGGCAATTAGAACTTTAACAGTGACATTTAACTTTTACCTTTTGCAAGCTGAAAAACACTAAGCTGCAAGTGCAAATGTGTAATGAAAAACACTGAAGTGTGAGTGCAAATGTGTAAATGCTCAGGATGAACTTTCTTTCACCTTTGTCCTCCTTGATGGTGAGCATGGGCAAAGCGTAGATAATCTTATAGGAGGTAAGGGGAGCACTCAGTGCGCAGCCGAGGATGTCCTGCAAACAAAGATGTATATTTAACTCAGCTGGATGAACTATAGGTGCGAGACAGCGGTTTTAAAAGGAGCAATATGAAAAAACTATTGGCCATAAATGGTACTACTGATCAAAATATTGAAGTGCACGACAACAATTCCCCCTTTGGTGTCAACAAAACCAAAACAAAAACATTTTGCACCTCACCGCTTTGATAAGACTTGTCTAAAACCTTTAAAATGCACTGAGAACACAAGCATGGATGTTCACATTACCCATACATACCTGTCCCAGTATTTCCATAACTACTGGTACTACTCCATTTTCCTTGGTAAAGCCTTGGAAGGACATGTTCCTAGCAGACCTCCTGGTACAGATGAAGACATCCCCGCTGGTGGTCTCAAAAGCCACATAGTTCATGTCAGGCCTCACCCAGCAGTTGGTTTGACCGAACATGGTCTCGGGCCTTAGTGTTGCTGCCACCAGGTAGATGTTTTTGCCTTTCAAGGCGCTGCAATAATGAAAGCGTCAGTGCCGTATTTTGATTTTCATTTCTCCAACTTACGTCCACTCATTATTCCACACATTATACAAATGAGCATTAAACATTGTTTACCTGCTATAGAAAACCTTGGATTTGAATTTGGATGTGTAAGGCTCAACCATTTTCATCTTGATGAGAGTGTACTCCTGAGGTCCAACTCCCTACAAGTGAAACAGAAGAACACAATGTTATAAATAACTATATGCTCACTCATCTTTACCATGCCATTGACAATAGCAGTCGTTAAATATGATACAAAAACTACTACTTATACCTCTCCTGTCTGCCTGTCATGGTCCATACATGGTTGTCCATCTTTAGGGGAGTAAATAGTGTACCTACAAAAGATAATCACACTTATTTAATATACATGACATCATGATTATATTTTATCTCACCTTTTGCCGAAATTAATCTTTTTTCTCTCCTTCAGAGTGAGAAACTGCCAGCGGACAAATGAATCGTAGAAAGGGTTCACGTCAGTGGTGATGAACGAGCGTCGCCAGTCTACCTGTAAAATAACAACAAACACTTCATCACTTAACATTAGCTCTTCTAGTCTGTCTTTTTTAAGCCTAAAGGGTGATTTTTGTACCTTGACACCCATCATTTTGAGGTCTTTGATTGCCAGAGGAGGAAAAAATTCCAGCCAGTGTTCAGCCTTGGCGAACTGAACAATATCAGAGTCAGACAAGCCCAGAGACCTCATGATATTCCACTGAAAAGCAGAGGAGCCAGCTTTGGCCACTGCTTTACTCTAGAAAAAAATGACAAGATGAAAAAAAAAAAGTAAATATTTACTGCCAGGTCCTCCCAGTTCAAATGGATTAAACATCTCCTATTCTGACCTTCTTTCCCTTTGCTTTGTCCTTAATGATAATTTCATCACAGATCTTAGGTTGCTCCTTTTTCTCCTCCTCCTCTTCCTCCTCTGGAAACTGTGGTGGATTTCCATACACTTCCATCTCCCGCTTGAGCTTGTCTGCGCAGGCCTTTGTGAAAAATACTTCATGTTATTTTCCCCCTCTCAATATTGCACACTGCATTGGAACTAGCTCAAAAGCACTCACTTTGATTGGCATTCCTGTGCAGTGGAGACCAAAGGGGAAAAGACATTTCTTCCCTTTCAAAGATTGGTAGCCAACAGCAAACTGCCAAGAAACAACATAGGTTAGACAGGCACAAGTGCGCTCCATTCCACTACAGACTGAAGGCTGCATGCCCTCTACTGGCTAACTGGAAAACTGCAGGCAACACAGGCAACAACAACTCTACAATTACTCAACCAATCAAATGTGATATAAATACATATATATTTTTAAAGTCAGCAATTGGGCTTTGATGATTGATACATACTTGCCAAGCCACATAACTACAACTTTCAAGATGATTGGTTCCACCAATGACAAATAGGTTAGGTTTTAGGTTATTTTTCTAAGATCTTTCCTTTAAAAAAAATGCAACTCACCTCACACTTTGACAAGCTGAATGTGTGACCAAGATGCAACCGCCCATTCATGTAAGGGTATGGGAATGTGACAAAATACTTATTTTTGCTGCAAAATACATATTCAAAAAACATGGGAGGAAAAGTGAGAGAAATGATAAGGAATCACTGAATCGCAAATCACAATGTGCATCAATTTTTTGACAGGGGATTGTCACTGATGAAAGCTCATAGGAACGAATTTAAAGGAAAAAATGCCTTTATGTCCCTCATCAGTGACAATTTTTGACTCACCTTTGGTAATTCAGCGTTATATGCATTTTAATTGACTTTAGCAATTCATCTAGATATATTACACAAAACAACTACTTACTGTATGCTTTCCCCGATTGTTGCCGTTGCATCATTCTCAAATGCTTTTTCCTTCTCCCATTTTGCTTGGATTTCAAGCTCAATTTTTCTTAAGAAGTCCAACTTTGCTGTTCCCTTTCGCTCCTGTAGACAAAAAAACGCAGCAATACATTAACCGATGTCGATCTAAACGTCAGAAGTGGAAAGGTGACAACTAAAACTTTTGCCTTAGACTATGATCGAGAAGAAAATATATCAGAAAATTATACATTTTGAGGGTATTTCATGTGTGCAGCTGTTTGCTAGCTAACTTTGCTCATATTTACAACATGTTAGTGTTGTGCAACATATCCTGATTGCCTACTTTAACCCATTTTTGGATCAAGACCCATGCACTTACCGTCATTTTGGTAAATCAATTAATTATTACGTTGATTTAGCAAAATAAATGAAAAAAAGAAGCTAAGGCAAGAGGAAACCCACGCCACCGATGCCCGGCTGATGACACCCCTGTCAATGGTCTGCTAAGAACTCTGGGAGATGTAGTCCAGAGCACATATCACGTGGATAACGCCTCCTACACAAACAAGTCACTCTTTTTGTTTAATTCCCTCAGCGATCGGATATCAGTGTTTTAACATGAGTAAATTCTAGCCACATGAGAATAATTAGTCTCTTGTGGCTGGCTAAATTTGCATTTTGAATGCAAAAAACGCCTGCACACAGTTTTGAGTTTACGACACCAGTCATGTGTTGACGTACCGTAAAGTTCTTCAGTGCGACCTGCCAGTGGAAAGCGACAGAAGGCCCGTAAGCTTATAAATTTATAGACGATGAAAGCAGGCAAATCGGGGCCCCGATTCATTTTATAGACCGCATTATCGTCTCCATCACGATGATTATAGAAAATGTGGACGCCCTGAAGTCGTGGCTGGCAAAACTCCTGGAGCCGATGTGAGTGTTTCAATTGAAATGTCATTTAGCACGCCTGCTACGTAGTTAGCTATAGAAACTGACCACCGTGGCCGATCGCTTGCTTTTCAAGGGAAATCAATCTGTTTTGACTTTGCAAACACTAGGAAATAACCCGATCTCTGTGTTAAATGTAGTAGTGGGGATAATAAACCACACAACTTCATGCGATCTCCCCAAAAATAACTTTACTCAGTTGCACGCCTCCAAACTGCAGGAATGAGCATGCACCCTCTTGTTTGCAATTCTAGAAGCTGTTTTGGAATCATTCCAAAATGTGTAGATTGCTTTAAGATCATGCATGACATATTTGTTGCTATAGTTACCATCGATCGCGCTGTGAAAATTGATATTTATGTTTGCTGTCTTTATAGGTAGCTGACATGAATGAAGTGTTGAAAGCTGCTGATGTTTTACACTCACTTGCCACTACCTTAGCCATTCTGACATAATCTTGAGCAAACATTTTATCAAACTAAAAGGCCTAAAGTATTATTATGCAGATCATTGTTTAATGGGCATGTTGTACCAAGCATAATATTTTACAGCAGCACAGAAAGAGTAATAAT
Source organism: Stigmatopora nigra (assembly GCF_051989575.1). Classification (NCBI taxonomy): domain Eukaryota; kingdom Metazoa; phylum Chordata; class Actinopteri; order Syngnathiformes; family Syngnathidae; genus Stigmatopora; species Stigmatopora nigra. The sequence continues at coordinate 7,768,823 of NC_135526.1, forward strand.
AATACAACAATAATGGTTTTGTCTTGATTTAAGATGGATACTTTGTGTGTAGTTTAATACAATGATTATTCTTTTTCACTAAATGGGAAGAGGGGGATATGCCGGTTATTTATGTACTGCTGCATGTGTCAACAATCGACATCCAATCCAGTTTGACTCATCTAAAGCTTGACGTTTTTTGTTTTACATTTGCAGATGTGATGCGGACCCCTCAGCATTAGCCAATTACGTCGTAGCTCTGGTAAAGAAGGATAAACCGGAGAAGGAGCTCAAAGCGCTATGTGCCGATCAGCTCGACGTCTTCTTGCAGAAAGGTATTCATTTCTAACAACAAATCCTCAATGAAAGATCCTTCTCTTTTAGATTATTAATGTGCATCTTAACCAGAACTGAAATTCTGATATCATGTCTGGTTGTTTTGAAGTCATTTCTGAATCGATTCCTGCTGATTTTTACTCAATGAAATATTTAATATGCATTATTAAATGAACGAGAATAATTAGTTTTTGCAACAACAACAAATAAGATAAGAAAGCTCCAAGCTTCTGAAATAGAACCTGATTGAATTGATGAAAGAATATGGAAAATGTAGCGAACAGAAACAGTGTGGAGAATAAGATTAGGTTGAGAATGGCATCAGCAGTTGATGGAGTGATGACATGACTTTTGCACTACAAATATGTCATTAAGATTCCATCAAAGGAACAATGATGCATTAACCTGAGCACTTTTTTTTGTGTCATTACAGAAACGGTAGGCTTTGTGGATAAACTTTTTGAATGTCTGACAAGCAAGAACTACCAGCGGAATCCTGTTGCTAAGGAAGTTCCAAAAGAAGTAGTCAACGTTCCTCCCCCAAAATCTGATGCAGTGGAAGTAAGGAATGCCTGGTTGTCTTTTGATATTATCTAAACATACAATGAAAGGTAATTGCTATTTATTTTTTTTATTCTAAGGTTGAGGCTCCCGAAGAGGAGAGAGAAAACCGGCGCAGAAGAAGTCCTTTGCGGAATCGCTCCGACTTCAACGAGTCCAGGTTTGAATCTGTTCACTTGTATCGGTGCACTAAATGCACGTTTACAGTTGGAAGAGTCATAAATTGTGGTGTACTCCGTTTTTAACGAAGCAGAAGTCGCGATGACAGAAGGCGGGACGAGCGCAAGAGGCGAGACTTTGATCGACACGGCAAGAGCGGCGACTCGTACCGCGAGCGGGAGCGTCACGAGCGACGCAGGGGGAGCTCCCGCGGGAGGAGCAACAGCCGGAGCAGAAGCGGCAGCCGTGGAAAGAGCAGAGGAAGAGGTGAGAGAACGACAACAACCGCAGTTTCGGGAAAAAGAAAAGAACTATTTTTTTGTACGATAAAATGTGGACCGCTTTCCATGTACCTTTTGCTCACACGGGCTGGAATTTGTCTTACTATCCTCAAGGTTGGTTTGTGGGATTTGGCAGGAACATTTTGTGTGTACGGTCCTAACGCTCGATCCCTTCTCCGACAGACTTTAAGTCAAAATTTGACGGAGAGAGGAAGGACGCGGATGGCTATAACTCGTCCAGGTCCCAGCAGGCTCCGCCGCTACTGCCCACCCCATTGCACCCCTTCCCGTCCACCGGTGGCGTCGCCAAGGTCTTTGGCAATAAGAATTCTTCACGCAAGCAGCGATGCAGGGATTATGACGGTAAATTTTATTGCTTGGTGTCAATGATTAGCATCGTATTAAATTGACCAGTAGTATCAAAATATGCAGTGTATGTTGATTGTTTTGTTGTACTTAGCTTTTGTTTAAGAGAACCATTTTTTTTTTGCTGATGGTCATGTTTATTATCATCACTAATGACCATTAATGTTGATAACTGTCCTCTCTGGAGGGTATGGGCGAGGTTGAAATATACTTCTCCTGAGGTAAACAGTTCAAATAGCCTGAGCCCCTTAAGGCCACACAGTCATAGCACTTAGCCCCATGGGATCGGTTCTCTTAATGAGATCTTGTCATAAATACTGTTGAGCTTAGCCTCCAGAACCCAAAGAAAATCAAAAGGTTGTCAAAAACCTTCAGGTTGAACACAATTGACATACTCAAAACACCTGCAAAATGGACATCAGCCTTTCAGGAACGAGTCTTACTTTAGCTCAGAAGGGGGAGACTGCCAAATTGAGAGTATATAAACCTTTTCTGAGTAGTACTGTATGTCAAACAAGAACTTTCTGATAATATCGTACCTCCCTTGCAGAAAAAGGATTTTGCGTCCGGGGTGACCTCTGCCCATTTGATCACGGCAACGATCCGCTCATCGTGGACGATGTCAATCTTCCCAACATTATTCCTTTCCCACCGCCACCCGTGATACCCCCTGGAGGCCTACCCATGCCGCCGCTCATCACCGAGCCACCTCCCTCACTCAGGATACCCCCTCCGCCGATGCCACCTTACGGCCCACCGCCCCCACCTGGCGTCTTCTCTTTGTCTGGTAATTATCTATTCATCTATGATGTCAATTGTGCATCTTTCTGGATTTAGAATTTACAAAACAAACTGGGTTGTTCAGTTGCTAGGGATTTCAGAACTCACCCGTTAAATGTGTTCATATATTTTTCGGTGATTTTGCAATTGTGATGTGAGTTTGTATTTAAAAAAAAAACAAAAAAAAAACAACAACAACCAACGAGGTCTTTACAAGCTCCTCCCCCTCTGATGAATGAAAGTCTCATGGTCATGAGACACCAGCTTGGGCTTTTGTCTCCATCAGGACCTCCTCCTCCACTGATCACAACCAGTGGAATGGAGACCCCCAAGCACCAGTCAGTGATCACGTCATCGCCTCCCGGCGGACCCCCCGGTGTGAGGTTACCGCCTCCTCTTCCTCTTCCTCCTCTGCCTCCTCCCATCTCCTCATCGGTGTCGCTCCGTCCGCGATATGTCCAGTCGGAATGTAAGCAGATTGGAGGCTTATTGTAGAATTTCCTCATTCGTCGCTCATTCCATTGAAATACCCATTTGGATTCATTTCCCATTGTTTTTATTTCTAATATTTGTTGTTGTTGTTGACCAGAAATTAGCAGTGTTATTTTAATTTGTGGTTTGGGTTCTAAGACAATAGGTAAATGTTTGGGGGTTTTGTGGTTGTTTACAATTTAGTTTGTCATATGAGTATTATGTCGCTGTCCAATAAAAAGCTTTCCTCTCCAGGAATCTCTAAGCAAAAACCTTTCTTTTTTTAATGTTACAAAATTTTGGAGAGCTTTTCATTGAACAGTGACGAACGACATGGTTGTTTGTCTGTGTTTCATTTCTCATTTTTTTGTGTTCAATGTTGTCCCCAGTAATTAGTTGCTGGCAAATGCTGGGTTTGACCCATAACAGAAATATGGACACGTAACAAGAGATTGATAAATGTGTTTCCACACATCTAATTGATGATGCATTTTTGTGTTCTCAGATAACTACGACCAAGAAGGCTACAACCCAGAATCACCAGGGCTTACCGGAGCCGGTCGTAACCAGTACCGCCAATTCATTCCCCGAGTGCAGACGCAGCGCCCAAACCTCATCGGCCTCACATCCAGTGACGGCCAAGTATCCAGAGGTGCTAAATCTTTCCTTTTTTCTTAAATACACTTAATTCTCCACAATGGAAGATTTTCCTTTTTTCTTAAATACACTTAATTCTCCACAATGGAAGATTTTAGATGGGGAAAAATTGAAATGAGATTTCTTTTCATTCATTCAGCTGCCAACATAGTCATTCAGACAGAACCGGCAATGCCAGCAAGCACACCTGGAAGCAATATGTCCTGTTTTAACTCGGAGCAGCATAGAAAGAGACCAATGGGTTTTATGATTATTGATGGACCCATGGCTAAAAAAGCATGGATACAAAAGTAAGTCACATTTTCGGCTGCCTGATTTTTTGGGGGTTTACACAATTGTTAACTGTTCTATCACCATTTGGTTTCAGGCCCAACTTCAACAACAAGGGTGGCTTCCCTAAGAGGAATTTCCACGTGAACACCAAGCTGGAGGTGCGCAATATCCCACCCGAGCTCAACACCATCACCAAGCTTAACGAGCACTTCAGCAAGTTCGGGACGATCGTCAACATTCAGGTCACAATTCAATTCGAAACAAATATGTCGTTTTGAATTCCAAAGTGGACGTCATCCAAGGTAACCAAGGGGATTGATTTTTTTTTTTTATCCATTCAGGTGGTTTTTGGCGGAGACCCCGAAGTGGCGTTAATTCAGTTCACGAGCAACGAAGAAGCCCGTCGGGCCATGTACTGCGCTGAAGCGGTCCTCAACAATCGCTTCATTAATATGCGCTGGCATCGCAAAGCCAACGTGCTGGGCATTCACCAACTCGATCAGGGCATGGTGAGCCAGGTGGCCAATCCCAATCTTGTCCCACAGGTAATGGAATTAAATTTTGGTAGTTGTTTGTCAGATCCCCTTTTTTTCCAATCACAAGATCCCGAAAGGTCATATTTTCAAATACTGTGGAATTTTTCTGTTTGTTTGCAGGGCATCAAGCAGCACAATCCCGCTGCTTACGTGCTGAACAAGAATCGGTCCCCAGCGCCAGTCGGTATCACAAATGCGCCTGATAGCCTGAACCCCAATGCGGAAGCCATCAATGTACGTTTTCACCTTTCTTCATCTGTATCATTTTAAGCCTTTCTGGGACAGTAGACCGCTCAACCAATGTGATCCTTTTAAATACATCAGCAAGTGATTATTTTTGGTCATTTTAATTTATCCACAACTCCCTGTATGGAACACTTAGATGGCGACAGCTCTGACAAACACCCACAAGGGCCCCTACGTGTCCACCCCACACAAAACGTCCTCCAAGTGCCTTAGTAAAATGGCAAAACCGCTGGAAGCACAGGAGGCCCTGAAAAAGAAACAGGCATGTTGCTTATTGTTTTTAATACGCTTTGAGAGTGGGAAATTGATGGGCAAAAGTGCCTTTTATACCTGTGCAGTTTTGCCATTTAGAGTCTTCATCTTATGCCTTTTTCCCCCCAAATCAGGAGGCGTTGAAACTACAACATGACTTGAGGAAGAAAAAACAAGAAATGCTAAAGAAACAGATTGAGTGTCAGAAGGTGAGGATTAACAAATGTTCCGTTTTACATCTATTGCCGTCAATGGGTGAATGGATTTTAAACCCATAACATACCCAAAATAACTTAAGTTGAGGTCCACTGTAGTGACCACTTTCCTTGCAAGGGTCCAAATGAGACTCAATTGTTCCTACTTATCAGAATGACTTTGGCACTCACTCATTTGGTCTTACCACTGATCACTTATCAGGCGCTGATTAACCGTCTGGAGAAGAACCGAGGGATGAAAGCAGAGGAAAGGGCTGGCATCATGAAAACGTTGAAGGAGCTGACTGAAAAGATTGCCCAGCTTCAAAACGATATGAATCCGGCCTCACAGGTCTCCAAAGCCAGTCAAAACCAGCCCAAAACCAAGACCGATGTAAGTTAGGAGCCCTTGTGTGGTCTCAAACATACTGGCAAGGGAAATCCTAACCCTTTTTTCAACTCTTTGTACCTATTCTGTTTCATTTCTCGTGCCCAGGCCCAGAAAGAGTTGCTTGATGCGGAGTTAGATTTCCACAAAAAGATGAGCTCTGGAGAAGACACGACCGACCTCAAGAGGAAACTGGGGCAGCTACAAAAGGAGGTCCACATTTTTCCTCTTTTTAATGCTCTCTCATGCACAGACTTAATATATTTCTCATGGTGGTAAAAAGTAGTGTTGCACCACTCCTGATAGAGATGTCTGCATTTTAGGGCTGTATCAAGGGCTGTATCCTTACAATAATAGTATTGCCATCGTTTAAAAGTTGTCCTTTCCACTGCTTTAACAGGCAACACAACTGGGCATTCTTCGATCCCCGACGTGTCGAGGGCGTGGCCGAGGGAAGCCGGCCTTGGAAGCGGGCCCCGTTCGCAACAGGGGCCGCGTAGGATCCGTTAACCGCATGGTGGTGGACCACCGGCCCCGAGCCCTTTTTATCATCGGCGTCACTCAAGAGGAGAAGGAGGAACTCACGTCACACTTTATGGTGAGGACGTGGATGGAAATCTTCACTTTAAATGCTTAGGGTGTTTTGCTGAAAGCTTTTTTGGGGGGGACACATTTTTAGAAATTTGGTGATCTGGAAGAGCTCCGTGACCAGGATGCCACCAGCGTCGTCATGACCTTCAAGACCCGAATTCAAGCTGAGAATGTAAGTTGGAATTAATCGAGAAGAAGAAGCCATTGCTGTAATGAGCTTTTGTATCTGAGACGCCTGTTAAAATGTATTATTATTAATTTTTAAAGTAGCGCTAAACCTTGAGTAATGCTTCCTCTCGTGCCATGCAGGCGGCCAACCAGGGATCCAAGTTCAAAGGTCGCGTATTGCAGATTTCCTGGTACAAGCCCAAGACACCCTCTGTCACTACAGAGCCCGAGGAGGAAGAATCCAAAGATGAAGACAACACGCTAGCAAATGATGCTCAATTTCATTCCTCTGGACCTGCACAAGAAGGCGGCAAAGTATTACTTTTAAAAATGGTCACTTGTGTTTGTAAATGTCCTGGCTTTAAAGGTGGCATCTAAGAGTACAAATGCAATATCATCTTTTTGCCAGCAGAAAGAAGTTCGGTCTTATCTGCCAGGCGAGGAAGAAGAAGAGGAAGAGGACGACGACGAAGACGACAAGTACGAAAGTCGATCTTGGAGACGGTGAAGACATCCACCTATCCGTCAAACCAAGACGGCAATGTCCCTGAAGGAGCCCCGTCAAACCCAGTATTTTCAACAAATTCATTTTAACGACTTCTCAGAAGTGCAAAGTTTTAGTTTTTCGAGCGGTCTCTTTACTCAACAAAAATGAAGGTTCAGTTCTTCAAGATAGTTGAAGTGTGCTTACTTGACTGTCAGAAATGCACAACATTTGCGTATAGTACTGTGAAAAGCTATTTTTATACATTACTGTATTTAAGATCGTTTTCTTCCTTTTTGGGGGGGAGGGAAGGGGTGGGTCAAACTTTCCATACAAGGACCACAAGTACATTTACGCTTTCGCCTCCAGATAACTACAACGCCCTCATTCTAATCATTATTTCAGTGCCACCTGCACGTCTTCTGAGGTGGAATACACGGTTGGGATTTGCAAATCCACCCACACCTTGCAAGTGATCATAAAATCTCATATTTTCCAGGAATTCACACCAAATATGTTTTCACCACTTAACCCTCAATGAGTAATCACCTTCCAATAATTTAATGTAAATATACATCACATTTCTCACGTTGCTTCTCATACAAAAACTCAGCTTGGTTGGTCATTCATGAATTTTCAGAGACAGATGTTTGAATGTAAATTAAATAAAATTGAGTTAGTTTAATCCCTAAATGCTCATATAGAGAAAGAGAAAGAAGAATGGACTTTCTTACTTTGCCTTATGCCCACCAACCCTTTTTGGAAGGTTTTTTTTTTAAGAGAATTACTGATTTTCTTGATGTAAAATATGTAAATTTGCATAAGTTGATGTTGTTTTCTTTTTATTGAATTTTTTTCTGTCATTTTGATGTCTTCTCACGAATTCTGCCCACATTCAAACAAAAAATCCTTCCTTATACTGTATCAGAAATTAATTGTAGTTTATAGTAACATTTACATGCACCTTGATTTAGAGTGGCTCTGTTCCATTTTATTTCTTGGTAGTGAAACTAAAACCAAAAGAATATTTATTGAACTTTTCATGCATGTAAATACATACACTGTATCTTTAAGAGTCACCCATGCATCTTGATTACTTTTTCGAATAAGTTCCCTGTTGGTTTTAAAAAGGATTTAAAAAAAAAAAAGGAACTGGGTTCTTGTATATTCAGAGAAGTTGCTCTATAGCCCCCTTTTTTTCTACTTGAGCGTGTGCGGTTGTATACCGTAGTGTAAAAAAAAGTATGTTTATCAGATAATAGTTTTGGATTTGTTACTGTTTATATTTGCAGGATGTGGATCCTAACAATGTAATTTCTTCATGTCATTTTGTTTGTAAAAAAAAAAAAAAGATGGGTTTCTAATTTACGAGCATGTGTGCTTTGCCAATAAAGAATTTGGAATGAGCTGCTTGGGGTGGGGGAGGGGGGAGAAAAGAAAAAAGAAAAAAAACAATTTGAATATCTGGAGGGAAAAAAAAATCAAGAAAAAAACAAAAATTGGAAAATTTGAAAGGGTTAAAAAAAAAAGCTCAAGCATTCCAAGAAATAACTTAAAATTTTGTTGTCAGTTTGCATTATTTGTTCATGACCATGTATAGTAAGGCTTTAAACATTTTAACAGGAAACTCACCAATACACTTTTTTTAATATCAATTCCCATATTTTACTAACTACTACAACACATTCTTGGCATTAAATTAGTTAAGCCAAAAATAGATTTAAAATAAATGTCCTCCGTATTGACAAATTCCCTGGAAGGATTGATATTTATCTATTATATTGTACAGTAAATGGCATTTAACATGAATTTCCTGTTGACCCTCATTATAGTTACTTTTTATAACTCGTACACTAGCATTGAAAGAATGAATAAATATCTACTGCAAGAATTGATTGCATTTAAGCATGCAGTATGTCTGTCGATTATAGTTCACTGCTGAAAACCTCTTAGATGTTTTTCTTGTTGCAATTTATTTGGCAACCATTGTATTCTTGCTGCAGTTATCCAAACAACACATTAACAATACAGACATGTTTTTTACCAGTGGCAGCTTGGACGCAATGTACCTTGGGGACAGGGCTCAGGTGATGTATTATTCACCCTAGTTGGACTGGGTGTATAAAGCAAGCTGAGACTTGCATTGTGCATGCTACAAATGTTGGATAAATAAGGCTTTTTTTAAAAAAATATACTATTTTTTTTAGGCTTGCACAATGTCAGTCTAATTCATGGTGAGTAGCAATTAAATAGGGAGCTATTAATTCAAATAAAAAATGGAATATAAGACGTTACCAGTCTCAATATTTACTATCAATTTCCCTATGCAAAAAAAACCTGATATATGTCACTAATCTAATGACGTCATGATGGTTTTTTTTTTCTCAACTACTGCGTGGCTCCGGTTTCATTAATGGATGCATTAGAACCAAATCCTGTATCCCCGGAATTGTTGCTCTCAGACGGCGACACTATTGCTGACTGGCTCACGACATTTTCACCTCCTATTTTCGGGTCAAACTGTTGCGTTTGAATCCAGTGAACGGTCATTTTCTTTTCCGGTAGCTCTTTACTTTGAATGGCATTGGCCATATTTTTTGCAACGGCCTCCTTATCACTGACTTTTTTGACAGGAGTAGTATCTTCCAGAATCTCCTGTTCTTCAATATTTGAAGGGGCCTCTGAGATGATCTCTTTCGAGTCATTTTCAGGGTCTTTGCCGCTGCTCTTAGTCTTAAACTGATTTCTACCTTCCTCCATTTTTACCACATCGTTGTGAGACACTAACTTGGACCCTACTTCCTCGCATTCGGCCTCAATTTGCATGTCAGAATTTTTGGGGTCTGCTCGGTTCTTTATCTGATCCCCTTCTACTATGGTGGCGTCACTTTGCTCACCCAGCTGGCTGTTAAAGCCTCGGAAATTGTTTTTGGCGCCCAAGATGTACTTGCCCAGAAAAGAAGCGCCGTCCTTGGGTGGCTCTTGGCTGGCAGAGTGCTCATTGACGAAATGCTGATGAACCCCCTTGAGGTCGTTGTGGATCTTCATGACCACTTTGCCCAGCTCAGTGATGCGATTGCCAACATCTGGTGGGGAAATGAGCAATTCTGGTGAATGGGATGCCAATGGCTACAAGGGAGATGGAAATAGAATGTGCATTTCCACATGTATTACCTTTTCTCCTTGTCTCTTCAAACTCTCTGCGTGCTGATTCGATATATCGTTGCACCAGAGCTCGGCTCACCTGCTGACGATACGGCACCTGGTTGTCCTCCGAGCCTTTTTTGTTGGCCTTCAAAAAACATACTTGATTATTTGCATGCATTACATAAACAATGTGCAAAAAACTGGAACAACTCACTTTTTTTATTCTTGATTATGTACTTTTTAATTTTAAAATTCAAATTGAATACTGAAAAAACAATCATAAATAGACAATACTTTTTAGACTTTGTCCCTTTACAGTTTTTTAATACTATTTATTTAAAAAAATCCAAATAGAATATATTTACAGTTGTTTTTCTTTTTTTTTTTAAATGTAATAAAAATAAAATGTGTTATCAGGAGGCTCAAAATAGTTTTGGACAATTTCAAGCTCAACAATATAGGTGTCAATTAATTTGATTATCTATTAGATGTAGCCCTGATATACAACGTATTTTGTTTAAGTATTCACACAAAATCTTACCAGTGAAGCAATCGGTGGATATTTCTCAGAATTCCAGTTAACACAGCAGCATATCCTTCTAAAAATGCCTCTGTGGGAAAATTCGGAAGATAAACAAACTATAGACTTCCACCCCAATATTTTTTATGCATTGCTGCTCACCTTAAGATATAAAATAAAGCTTTGGGCGAAGGGATGATGTTGAAGGGAACTGGCATGGTGAGGCCTTCTCTGAAATAACTGAGATACAACTTGGACCTGGCAAACTTCCACTCCACATCTGCATCGTCCTTAAATGACATGCCAAGATGTAAAAATGTGTCCACTTATTAAATAACATGTATTAGTAAAGTATGGAAATGATCTTGTATAGTACCTCAATTTTCTGAAAGGAGTTTGTAATCATAGCAATAAGCATGTTGAGTAAAACAATCACAATGACAAGCGTGAAGATGCCGTATAGAACCCTCCCGACAAATTCGGCCAGCGCGAACTGCGGCATGTCCACGTAATCCTGATTGGCCACGCCAAACATGGTCCAGAAAAGGAAATGGAACGTCTCGTTTAACCTGCCGTGAAGAACCGCCGTAATTCAGTGCCGTCAATGACAATAAATCTCCTACCCAACCTCTCTCTCACCTGCCCAGATGCGAAGAAATGACATACGGGACGTAGACGTTGTTGATCCCGCAAAGGAAAGCTGTCCCAATGATCATCAAAATGAACATGAATCTAAAAGGGTGATTGAAATTACAATCAAATATGAACATTTTGCGAGTTAATGACATCCAAAAGACTGAACCTCTCACCTCATCATGTCGTCAATCATCTTCCCTATGGAAATCTGCAGTGTTCCTAAGGACTCGTGAGCTGGAAGGATGTAGGCGAGTCTGGTAAAGCTCATCATGCTGGTCACTGCAAATAGAACCTCGGCAATGAGCTGAGGGTCCTCCTGATGCCAGTTATCGCGTACTGACAACAACAAAAAAACAGGAATGAAATACTGTTATCCCCAATTTTAAACCACACCAGCCAAAACAATGCATAAGAACAAAAAAATAACATTTAAACAAGGGACACCCTTTTCTGTTTTCCTACCAGTTTGAGTGAAGTAGACACACTCCTCTGTGCCATTGGATTCAGGACAAAGGAAATGACCTTTGAGCATGATGACCACGCGTAAAGAAAATGACGCCAAGTACATGCTGAGCACCATCATGTCCAAGCAGTTCCACCAGTCCAGGAAATAACTCCTCAGTCCCTCTATCCACACTTCCTTACACTCATACCAGAAAAACCCTAAGGTGACAAAAATAGGCATTCGGACTTAAACGGGGAAATGATTGAGCAAGGCGACGAGAAGAAAGCGCACCAACCGACAACCCAAACCATGTGGAAGGAGGTGTGCAGGAGGTTCTGCTGCCTGGATGCAAATTTATCCCGATACAACTCCATGGTGATGGATTCGCCCAGCAAAATGATGAGGAACCACAGATAAGAGGCGGAGTGAAGAAGGAACTTGATGACGGGAATCCTTAAGAGCTTCCCCACCTGAAGCCCAAAGTGAAGGTTTTGTTGAGGCAAGATCCGTTTTTTTGTTTTGTTTCACCTTGGACTTGGGCGCAATCCAGTATGCCAGTGAAAGAAGCGGCATGGTGAAAAAAATCCCAATGGATACAAAGAGCTTCCACGCCGTCCTGCTGCCTCGCCAGCCCGCCAGCTTGCCGCACCAGATCGAGGACAGAACTTGTTGGCAGATGGGGTGGGCTACAAACTGCACGTGCACAAAGACAAAAAAAGGAGGAGAGAGTGCAGGTTTGAATCCAGTTGGTGACCGCATGACCGGTTACCTGCTTTTGGTTGTAGTTGACAGCCAAGCGCAGTCTGGACAAGTTGGGGATGCCCTCCTCGAAAGCCTGCTGGTCAAGGTCGTCCTGGCTCTCGTCCCCACAGCTGTTGAGGATGGTGGTGACCTCGCTCTGGTTGCGACACATTCCCAGCAACTCCACGGCAAACTCTTGACAAAGCTCCTCCAAGCTTAGATACTGAGGCTGCATGAGATACCAAAGAACCAAAGAAAATTCAAGTGTGAGTTTGATTCATAAATCAACTTATTTAGTGAAAAAGTTGGTGACCTAATGTGATGAATTGACCTTTTTTTGCCATATTTTCTTTTTTCCCTGCAAAGTTTATTCAATATTCAAAATATATATACGTATATAAAGGTAGAACATATATATATAAATATAGAAGTACCTTTCCTGCCATTGAATATGGTGAAAAGGCCTATTTAGAGGATGCTAGGTGGCGATCAAGCACTGACCTTGAACTCGGGCTCTTTCCGAGAGAGCTTGCGCAATTCGCTGCTGAGACCAAAGGCGCTGAGCATGGCGTCGTCGGACGTGACGGAAAGGTAGGCGCGGCTGGCGATGCCGCGGTAAGTGTTGATGCGGGATAGGGAGAACTTAAGCAGGTCGTACTGACGTGCGTTGCGGCACTCCAGACAAGCGCAGGAGATCTCGTGGGGCCAAGGAATGACGTGGCCCTTCCGGGTCAGCACGGCCACGATGTCGTACAGATCCTTCTGGCAGGCCAAAGTCAGCGGGGTCACGCCCGGGGCGAACTGCGAGTTGTCGATGGAGTGGTCGAAGATGGCTTGGGAGAAGGAGCGCACGTCCATTTTGTTGCCTTTCTCCTGATCCAGCCGGTCCAGCAGGAGCTTGACCACCCGCGGCTGGTTGGTATCCACGGCGACCAGCAGGGCCTCGTGAATCTGCCGGAAGTCGAACTTGACGCCTTGGAGGAGGGCGTCCATCACGCCCTCACTCCCCAAGCGGATGGAGAGGTTGAGGGCTTCTCTCCATAGGCGGTCTTCCGAGTCATCTAGCTGGCGGACAATGCCGTCACCCGTCTTGAGGAGGCCACGCACCAGATCCATTTTCCCTTCCTGGATGGCGCCGATGAGCTCCTGGGGGAACGCTAGTTTTTTGTTCATGATCTCGCGCCATTGATCTGGCTGAGGGACAGCAAAGGCACATTAGCACTTTTTCCCTTCTGTATATAGAATTCAATTGAATGTCTGAATTATTGTCATTATACAATTATAATAGGAATATAGAAGTACTCACAGTGATGTTTTGCATCCCTGAAGCAAACTCGGAATGACGATCCTTTTGCAGTCCAAAAAATAAATGAAGATCTGCCAAGATGTGCGAGCACTTTGACGTTCAGTGGTTTTCTGTGAGTGTTCTGTGAGGAACTGTGGCTTCTATCAGCAGCAACCCATGGGGATCCGGCCAATTAAAATGTAACCACTTCATAATGTGTTTCTGAGTCGAGGTATTAATTAAAATGGTTGTTGTCCACCGTACAAGATTTCCCTGAGGAAGTCAGAAGTGGAAAAACAGGGAATGCATTTCTAAAAAAGACTGTTAGGCTGTTAAATGCAAGAGTATAATTAAAAGATCATTGACAAAAATAAAAAAAATAGTTGTTTCAATACAAATTTCAGGTTCTTGAACCAATAGGTTGTGTTTTATTGGTTCATAATGAAAGGGTGTCAGCACAATACAGCTGTTATACAACAGTGAATAAAATAAAGTACTTTGTAATGTGGTTGATGACAAAACTGAAGTGCATAGAGGACTTTGAAGGTATTGAGTGGAAAAAACGAGATACAAAAATCACTAACAAAGGATTTAGATGAACACAAACAAATAAACTTAAATGTCACTAAACTTTTTTTATGGATCCGTAAAACAATTAAAATACAGAAAATCCTAATATTTTGCATTTTTAATTAAAATATAGTGTAAAAAAAATTCTGCATGCTCATCATTTACTAAAACCTCAACTATGGAACAGTAAAACAGAAATTCAAGTGTCTTGTTCAAAAAAACAAACTTTTTTTTAAATAAAAAGATGAGCAAGCTAAATCATTACAAACAATTTTTCCTTAACCTACCTCTTTATGGTTTTTAAATGATTTATCTTGGGTTCAAAAACAAAAATAAGCATGTTTTTGTATGTTTATCATCTACTGATCGACCCACTGTTGTGTCATGATTGAACTTAACGACACTGCAAAAAATCTACAACCCCCCCCCACAAAAAAAAAAAACTTAATTAAAAATGCAGTGTTCTATCTTAGTAATTCAAACGCAAACAACACATCAAATGAAAATGAATCGTCTAATCAGAACCCCGAGCACATATTTACATAGCAATCCTCTGAGAAACGTTAAATAAGTACTAAAACAAAACGCTAAATGTACAGAGTAAATCAGGCTCCCAGTGCAAACGAGAGTGGACTTCTCGGACGGTTTTAGTGTTGTCCCTTTCGTGATTCCACCTCTTCCTTCATCTTCTGCTCTTGCATGCGACTGCGAGCAGAGCCTGAATGGAAAATTGGAGAATGTTAATATCCTGCGCAATAACATATTTTTTTCCCCCATTCGTCAAAGGAATCAAGCTAAATTTCAAGAAGTTATGTTACTTACTCAAATCATTGAGCCTCTGTATAAGTCTTGAATCTCCGTCAGATTTGCTAATTAGAAATACCACAAAAATGGTTATATAACAAGGACCGTTTTCTCTCTGGTCGCCAAGATTTCACACCAACCTTCCGTCGGCTTCATCTTGGCCATCGACATCAAATCGTAACCTCTTTAAATGTTTGGGAGTTCCTATGTGATCTGAGGTTCTCTTTAAAGAGCGCTCGCCGCTGTTAAGCATCTGATTGATCTTTTGGAAGCGATTGGGCGTCTGCATGAGAAACGGGAGAGTCAAATATTTGCCTCTGTAGGTCAAAAATGCGGTAAACAATACAAAAAGCGGCTCACCCCGAACGATTCGCCGATGGAAACCAGCATTCTGCGGGGAAAAGCAGCAAGTTTAAGCTGAAATTAACACTTTGGAAGAAGTGGGAACTCACCTGCTTCGTGGCGTCATGATGCAAGGAGAACGTGAGCTCTTCATGGGCGAGACGTACACGTTGTTGCTTCCAGGCACACGCAGAGGCGAACTGGGAAAAGGGCTGCGAGGGATTTGAGGGATCGGAGAAAGGGTGGGCGGCTGCAAGAAAGCAACCAGAAAAACGTCAACAGTCCAGACTTGAACGAAATGAAGCAGGGGAGGGATGTCTTACTCTTGTTGAAGCGTATTGAAGAATGTTGGTTTTCAGCTCTTGCATGAAAACCTCGTTATAAAAGATGATGATGGAGTCATAATGGTCGCCGCCGATCAACACGTGCTTGAAAGTCTGTGCGGACACATCAACTTACATTAGCTTGAATAAGAGTCGAGAAATTAAGTGTTCTTTTTCAAATTGAATTAATAAGGCGAGTGGAAAGACAGCGTCACCTCCTGGCTGGTGTTGGGCATGTCCTTATACGACGACACAATAGTCTTGAAGCGTAGTTCCACGCTTTTAACCCTGCATATGGCGTAAATGGATGACATCATCATCTATGTGGACGGAAAGGGCGACAAAAGGTTAGAAGGGAGGTGGCGAGTGGATGGAGCGGTGAAAAATATTCGGGCTACCTGATCGAGGTGTCGATCTCTCATGAGCTCGTAGTTGTGCTGCAAAGTGTGCTGGAAGAGAGTCCAGATGATGAGTTCCAGTTCCGGATGGGAGGAGAGCAGGTAGGAGCAGAGCATCTTCAACCTGGTGTAAGCCAGGCGGTACACTAGCCAGGAGACAAATAAAAAAAATAAAAAAATGAGAATTAGTGTGCGATTCCCCCCTTATATGGAGGATTTTTTTTAATTTTTTACAGCCCATTCCATCTTACATTTCTTATAGAAGAGGCTTAGTGAGTTAGACTTCATTTGTCGAGGGTTCTGTCCCGGAAGCGCGGCGGCAGCTTGAGAGCCCACTTTGGCCGGGGACTTTGGCGCTAAGATGCGAAGGGACGGGTGTACGGGGGACAGATATCTGACAAAAAAAAGGGGGGACCAGCGAAAATGTCTGGTGGTTAAGTGGTTTTCAAAGTTTTTTTTCTTCAAATAACATTTTACACAATGGTAAAATCAGACAGACAAATATGAAATTCCCCTCTGAGTCATGGTGGTTTTGCAAAATTCACTGTTAATGCAGACTCACAGGTCGGCGGCGGTGTGATTGTGCTGTAACGGCTGGTTGAAACTGGCCGGCGTCTCTGTTTGTTCTACAGAACCGAGCTCATACTCCTGCTTTAGGAGATCGAACAGAGGAGAAGCCTAAAAGAAGTTTAAAAAAAAGGCACAATTAATCAATTATAAAGTAATTTCTCACTTTTACATAGTCAGAAAGAGAGGATCCTAATATCAAAGTTTAAATCTTAACAAAAGATCCTTTTTTGGGCTATAAGCCCACATTTTACTCAGAAGGCAAACCTTCCACAAGTACACAGACAGGAGATGAGCACATGCAGGAAATAGGGTGTGGTTTCTACTCAATCGCTGCAGGTAGAGACCCGCAACCACTCGTGTTCTACTTTTGCAGTCTCTTGCAAATGTCAACTGTGGGCGTGCTGTTTGTCATCATCTCCCATAGTCTTTGCTGAGCAAAGTCCAGTATTGACTTTTTATTCAAGTAAAGAAATGATAAGAAAAAAAAAGACCATAAACAGTCACCTTCCACAAGCGAAACACTTTAATGCACCCAA
Organism: Stigmatopora nigra; assembly: GCF_051989575.1. Taxonomy (NCBI): domain Eukaryota; kingdom Metazoa; phylum Chordata; class Actinopteri; order Syngnathiformes; family Syngnathidae; genus Stigmatopora; species Stigmatopora nigra. The sequence continues at coordinate 7,785,862 of NC_135526.1, forward strand.
GAGTTGATAAAAAGGAAATCCAGGTGCAAATGGCTAGACTGATATTAGAATTGAAACTAGGTGCAAACAAAAAAAAAGCAGAACTGGGAGGGATTTGCAAGTAGTGGCACCTCCCTTTTCTTTTGTCCCAGCTTGTTTGAAACCATAACAGCTCATAAAAGAACTTCAGACCGAGCAGGCTCACACCAGGAAACACAAGAGAGTGTTATTACACATATGAGTTAAAAAAAAGAAGAATCACTTCATCTTTTTTTCAGGCTGTGAGGAGGCATGATGTGACGTTTTTAGGAAGTGGAACACAAAAATCAACTGAGGAACACACTGAAAACTTCCCATCTTTGACGCCTGTATAACAGGCAAGGACAAATACAACCAAAAGGTATTTAGTCGCTCTGAGGAAGCCGTTGGGGTGTCATTTTTTCTCCTGATCGATCTGCATAAAATTTGTCTGTTACAGACCACTGGATGAACAGGTTTTTTTTTAACTGGGTATGACAGAGGACGCCTACAACTCTTTGAGAGAGCTACAGACTCTACAGCTGGTTTCAAACATGAACAACATGGGTCCAGTGGGTGCCAATCACACTTTAATGCATTGCAACAAGAACGATGACTTCAAGTACCCGCTGTACAGCACCGTTTTCAGCCTGGTTTTTATCTTCGGATTTCTCTTCAATCTGGTGGCTGTCTACATTTTTGGGTGCACGCTAAAGCTGAGGAACGAGACCACCACGTACATGGTCAACCTAGTGGTTTCCGACTCCCTGTTTGTCCTCAGCCTGCCTTTTCGCATCGTCTACTTCATTAAACGGGAATGGATGTTTGGAAGTGAGCTGTGCAAGATTTCTGTGGCTCTTTTCTACACTAACATGTACGGGAGCATCTTCTTCCTCACATGCATCAGCGTCGACCGATTTTTGGCCATCGTGCATCCGTTTCGGTCTCAGAAAATTCGGACCAAGCGCAACGCCAAACTGGCCTGCCTTGCCGTTTGGGTATTAGTTCTTTCTGGGAGTATTCCCACTGGGTTCCTTCTGGACACCACATCACCTAAAAACGTTAACGCCTCCAATTATTGCTTTGAAAACTATTCCAGCAACCAGTGGAAGTCTGAGCTCTCCAAGGTAGTGATGTTCATCGAGACAGTGGGATTCGTGATCCCGCTAATGGTGAATGTTTTTTGCTCCGCCATGGTTCTACGAACGTTGAATAAACCCCAAACCATCAGTCGAGGTGGTAGCATCAATAAGAAAAAGGTTCTAAGGATGATCTTTGTACATCTGCTCATTTTTTGTTTCTGCTTCATCCCGTACAACGTTAATCTCATGTTCTACTCTCTGGTCCGGACCAAAGTTCTCAAAGGATGCTCCGCAGAACATGTGGTGAGAACCATCTATCCCATTTCACTGTGCATAGCAGTGACCAACTGCTGCTTTGACCCAGTGGTTTATTACTTCACTTCAGAGACTATTCAAAGCTCCATCAAACGCAAGTCCACTGTTTGGCACAATGGTGTAAAGCTTCTCGACAGGTTACAAGGAGACAGTGCACAAAATAGCCCAAAACCTACCGCGAGAAATCTGACCTTGAATTATCAGAGAAGTCACTTGAGGGATACTGAGAATTTACAGTCAAAAAACAACTCCACTCTGTGATACCAAAAGGATTCTAGCAAAGACAATTAAAAGAAAGAAAAAAAAAGGATTTCTGCTGAAACAGTACCATGGATTAAGACATATAATAAGAGCAATATTTGTGCCATGGTGACAATACAAACAGAACTATCACTCACGTGACTTGGAGTAACATGGGAGTGTAACTGTACAGTAATAAGCTTCTCTTTTTTCACACGCATGAAATGTAGCTTGTCTTATTTTTCATTTGAAGCCAGTATTATAGCTGTTTTAATGTACAGAATTCGTTTTGAGTCATTTATCAAGTGTGGTGACATTAGACAGCCTTTTTTATGAAAGTGTAAGAATGAGTTGAAGACTGAAGTCTGGTTTCACAAAGTGGATGTGCCAGTTATTGCTGAGCAACCGAACTAAAAGCCACACGACTGAGTCACACAATCACTTACCTTACAGCTGTAAGTTGAATGGGCAATCAATGCCACAGACACACAATGACTCAACATCCAGGTGTTGTCAATGACTGGTAATCATTGGTATTACGCAAGTTTCAAAACATTACTAAAGTGAAATAAAATCAGTCAAACTCAAAAAAAGGTATCGTATCGTGGCAACAGTAATAACCCTCATTGGTGGGGACATGAATGTAAACAAATGTAACGTCCTTTTTTTTTGCAAAAAGCTGCAAGACTGAGCCTTGTAACATTCCTGTCAGGGTCTGATTTGACACAGCAAAAAAACGCATCACTTGTAAAAAAAAAACATCAGCGTGCGAGCAACAACACGCCTCGAGAAATGTGTCGAATTCCTGATCCAAGAGGGATTGTGATCGAGGATGATGACAAAACCTCTGTGACTGTGTGAAATATGCCTATCAATCACTTCTAAAAATGACTCAGAATTTCCCATCAGTGTGACTGTAAACTATTGACGGTACTAGACGTCCAATCCATTTTCCCAGTCAAAATATATTGGACGTTTAACAGTGTTAATGACAATGAAAGGTCAACATTCACAGTCATTATTACCCCGGGTTTAAAAAAATTGGATAATCATTTAGTGGTATTTCTTTGAATTTCAAAATAGCTTAAATTAAAAAAATTAAAACTTCAAATGATCTCTCTGTATTGGGAATGCTTACTAATTAAAAACTAAAAAAAAAGGAAATCTTTAAAAGTGTAGTATTTGCTATATTCATGACACTATGTCTGTTTAAATTAACAAGAATAACTACAGGTTTTGGTGAATTTCAATAAAATCAATCAAGCATGGGAATTGGTGCAAAGAATTACTCTGGATTTAAAGAGACACAGAATAAATGTGATCTTATTAATATGTATAAAAGTAATATAAATCTCACTGACCGTCTTCCAGGCTATACGTTCCATGATGAGGTTCTCGCAAGTCTCCAGATGCTTGACAATATCTTTGATCAGAGTGGTGTCCGCTTTGATAAAACTTTCAATGACTTTATAGAAATCAAAGGCGCTGAGATCCAACACGTCCAGAATCCACGGAAAGCACAGGTCCGCTGTACCCGGCTCTCCTGCATTACGTCCGTGATTGTATCCCCCAGTCTTAAAACTGCTCTCTAGTCAAGAGAAATAAACCTTTGTTAGGAAAACCAAAGTAAAGTCCAAATTTGACCGATATAGGTATATATATATATAAATGACACACCTCCATATGTTGCCATGACAACTTCAAGGGCACAGGCCAAGAGCGATGTATGGAATGTGGAGTTGTTGAGGAGTTTACTGGAATTGATGGCAAGTGAATTAAGGCCAAGAAAGCTTTCCCAAAATGAAATATATATAAATAGAAAACGTTTGAAATCATTCCTACCTGAAATTTTGCTCAGACAGTCGCTTCTCTTCCTAAAAGATAGGGAATGTATAGCATTATAGAACGTATTCTATTGTATTTTCATGCATAAGCGTATAAATGGATACATTTTGAAGAAGAAAAATGCATGATTTACGGTACCGATTTAAGCATTGCCTCCATGACTTTGTAGTAGAGTTTGACACCAAGATTAAATCTCTAGTAGACAAAAATACATTAAGAGCAATTATAAGAACAAATATTGTTGGACGTGCACATGAAAATGTTTCATGGTACCTCCTTTCCGAGAGAAATGCATTGGGGTCCAATGGCCTCAGCAAACCTCTGGCTGAATTTTTGTCCAAGTGTCTCCAAGCGTTTCAGAATATCCTGAGCTGGGTCTACAGTACAGTTCTGATAACCCCCCAAAAGAATGCTTGTCACATATGAACATAAGTTGACATTTAGATTACTGTGGAGGTCTACCTTGAAATATGTTGCTAAATTTGTAGATGGCTGGTCACCACGAGCGGTGAGATCTCCCCTCAACTGCTGAATGGAGTTCATGGTAGCTCTAAAATCGAAAATATTGATCACAAAAAAAAAAGAAGTTCAGAAAATGAGATGAGCTAAGAAAAAAATCTCAACATAAAGAGTTAGGGCAGACATGTCCAAAGTCCGGCCCGCGGGCCAATTAAGGCCCGTGGACAAATTTTTACCGGCCCGTGGCCTCTATCATGAAATCAATAATACACGGCCCGCCAGCACTGTTGACCACAGTATAAAATACATGAGTTCATTATTTTTTTTGTGATGGTCAAAATCACAGTTTGAATATGCAGTGATCATTGTTTTGTTTTCAGCACTGTTCCTACAGTGAGCATATAATAGTGAATAATATGTGATGTTTCACATGAACTTAGATATCCTTGATAGTTTTCTTAATTTTTTGTGGTTTGTGATTTTGGTAAAAACCTAAATGTAAAAAAAAAAAAAAAGTAAAAGTTAAAGTATGCCATTTGTAATTAAAAAAAATCCGAAACGGTTAATTTGTATTTAATGTTAATGGTTCAAAGAATGTCAGGCTAAATAGTCGGCCCGCACACATTTTCACCTTACCAAATCTGGCCCTCTTTGCAAAAGGTTGGACACCCCTGAGTTAGGGTGTAACGTTTGATATCTTAATCACAGTTAATGCATTTTCAACTAAGTAATTGCCTATTTTGTAACTGTATATCATACTGCATTCACCTGATTGGAGTCTGTGGAATCACCATGGCATCTTCTTCTAACATATTCTTCTTAGGTGTTCTCTCCACTTGTACACTGAAAGGATTGATAAATGTTTTTTGTCTCATGTTCCCTTAACTATTGCACTAGGTCATTTTGACATTAAAAATCCTTACTGTTCCACTTTTGGCGAAAGAAGTGTCTCGTCGCTGTCCAAAAACAACCGAGCATCAATGTCTCTACACTTGAGGTAATGCTCTTCATAATGTTGATTGATGCTACTGGCCTTTAGGGAGAAATAAATTATATCGTATGAAGAATGGCAGCGAGGGATCATGTTTCAGAATTTATGATTCGATGTGCTCCACAAGGTATACCTGAGGAAGACCGGATGTGTTATGAAGATCCAAAGAGACCACAAAAGCAGAAAAACTGGTCTGATACACATGTTTCACCTACAATTATAAAGGGTTATTGATATTGAACATGATGTTTTTCCAAAAGTAATGCACAAGACGAAGAGAGGTGCACCTCATCTAAATTGCATTCATTTTCTTTGCACAAGGTTTCAAGCAGCAGGAGATCCACCACCGGTTCTGTGACTCGCGCTTTGGAGTTGACCTGGTTGCGGCGAGACGTTCGTGTGACGGGACTTTGAAATTTGCTGATGGCGGATCCTGAAAATGGCGGATAAAGAACAATATTATTCACAGCAATCCCAACGCAATAAGATACGCCACATGGAATAATTTACAACCCCATGACACTGGATTAGAAACTTCCGACCTACGACCAACGTGACTTACGGTAAAAAGGCTGTAGGCAATCGGGAGAGCATCGTTTGGTGAATAACTCGAGCGTGCAGAGCAACAACTGAAATGATATGACTAGGTCATCCTCCATCTGCAAGGTCCTTCCTGCATTGAAACATCATCAAACTTAAGTATCAGGTTCACAAAATTAAAATACAGACATTGGAAGCGAAAAGAAAGGAAGAGTGGGGGAAAAAAAGGACATGGAAATAGTTGCACAAAAACACTAACCTTTGGCTAAAAGAAACATTGTCCAGCAGGCCCGTATGGTTTCATTCTCCCTGGAAAAAAATAAAAAATAAACTGATAGTGAACAGTCAGCACAGCTTTAATATGAAAAAATTGAAACGAGAAATGTAGAAAACAATTGTTTTTGCCATCGACTTACTTTGTCTGAGTGGGCACCGCAAATATACTTTTACATGTCCTGAAACAACAACAAAAAGAACATTGCAAAAACAATGAATCTTTCAAATGAAGAATCTTTAACTGCTTTATTATTATTATACTTTACTCACTTCTCAAACCTCTGGTAAAGAGCCAAGGTTACTTCATATTTGTTCTCCAAACGTGTCAGTGTTGAATTCACTTTGGTGCTTATTGTATCCAGGTTGATGTCTAGTTTCCGAACCAAACCTACAAACTGCTTTACGCTGAATACATTACGGTTGGTTAAGGTTTGGTGGGCAAATAAATACAGAAAAAAATAGCAGGAGTACTTACTTCATACCAACAGCTTTCAGGACCTGAGTTAGGGTGAAGGAATTGGCATCCATGTCGGTCACAATAGCAAACAGGGCGGCACCCCATAATCTTTTTTGATCTACCTAATGTCAGAAGAAAGAAAATATGCAGTTCAGCTAAACCTAACCAGAATGGATAGAGCAGACTTGGACACTTATGGTTTACATTATATATGAATAGTATTTCTAGGGCAAATGTTGTGGTAGTTAGTAAGTCACAAGGTCGAATACAATCAGCGATGCTCATATGATTGGATAAATGGTCTAGGATTATATAATGATGAGATAATGTATAAACTATACGTACTTGTAATTCATCCAGGGACTGCTGACGACTTTTGTACATCTTCCAGGTCCGGTCGCAAACCACATCGGACACATGAAGCCTCTTGCAAAGAGCAATAAAGTCAGCATCCTTGTCTTTGTGCCTTCACAGGGGGTAAATAAGAGCATCTATTAATAACAAATTTAATATATTAAGTGAAGATTTGCGTTTCTTTTTGTATCAACTTCTCATGATTTCCCATGGAGATGCACCAAAACAACAACAAAACCCATGATCTAATGCAACTGAAACCGATTCATGATTGTTAAGAATATGAATTATATTTCAGATTTTGAGATCTAAGTGAAATATGTATGTTTATTGTGGACAAAGGCCTTAATGAAAGGACGTAGCTAACACAGATATTGTCCAGCTGATCACTAACTTGTAGGAGTAAATGTCAGAATCAACATGACTTGAAGTGAAATATTATAATTGATTATTGATTTGATCAATAGTACATTAGATTATTTTAAGAGTATCTTACTTTTTCGCCGTTAACTCTGTGCTGGTTTTGCCGACCGATGAGGAACTCTCGGGTTTATTTTTCGTCTCTTTGCTTTGGATCGAGCCGGCACTGCGCCGCTTCGGTGGCATTCTCGGATCTCGCTAAATCAAAAAGATATAGCAAATCTTGCTGCAAGTTAAAATGAACAATACGATTTTTAAAAAGTATATTTAATAATAAATCCAAACCCAGCGGGTGTGTTTGGACTACACAAAACCTGGGTGAATTACGAGACTTGGTGCGTTCGATTTGTCTCAAAAGAATGCATGCTGGGCGGAGGCATTGTCACGTTTGCCGCAATTTCTTCCTCAAATTAATCATCTCATTTCACTATTTATTGCTGTTTCACTAATACTAATATTGGATTTTAAAATAGTGTATGGTGTTGATTTTTTTGCATTGACATACGCTATGTGATGTTGCGGAGGAGTGTAAACATTAAAAACAAGCCAACTCTTGGGACAAAACCGCGGGAAAGTTTCTACGCCACATCCGCTTTGAATCGATTCAACCATTCAAACGTCACAAGGAACATATCGAAACAGGGGTTATTTTGAACAAACAATGCAGTCCATTTTTTATCATTTAGTGTATAGAAAGTAGAAACGAATCATTCATTATTTGTCCAGTTGATTACTTTTTTTTTAATCTCAAATGTTCACACCCAAAAGTAAGGAAGTGTCATGTGCGTTGTGCTTAGTTTACTTGACCCTTACTCATTACTGCCCTCTTCTGGTAAATGTGTGGACTATCCAGGACCAAGCAGTTGGGGTTACATACATAGCCTATGCATTATTATTTTAAGGCACACAATTAAATACAATGGTCACAAAGGCCACAACGTTTAAATGTGACAAGGATAGAAAAATAATAATAATATATAAAACAGGAAGATAACACATTGTTTAAATAAAGCAGAAATGCATTTCAAATTCATCTGAGGAAAAATGACCAATATTCTTACAGCTAGGCATTTCTATTTAAGGCAATAAACTAGCTGTGATAAAATATAACTTATAAAAGAAACACCACAATTTTCATGAATATAGATCCCACAATGGAAATGTACATTTATAAACACAAGTAATGCAAAATAACCTAAAGAAATTGACATTCAACCATTTTTATATTTAAAAACATTCCTATACAACAGGTATGCTTAAATAAAACATAAATTACATATATAAACTACATTGAAATACATATATTTTGGCAATTTGTACGGTTATTCTAACAGCTAGCGTATATACGATATCCATGTATCGTACTTTGTTGTTCCATTTTGGAAAGAATACTTGTTTGATGTGAATTTGTGGCAATGTTTTGGAACTTGATTTGGACTTTAATAGGGAAAGCTCTTGTAATAATGACCGGTTTCAATACACTGAATAAGTTACATATTTAGGAGCCAACAGTTTATAAAAATAAAACATTATTAATACAATTTCTGAAAACTCAGCATGAATAAAGCAGCAATTGCTGCTAGTGCAATACCAATTACCCTGTTGGTAACAACTACACCAGTAGAGGTCGTACTGCTCGCTTGATTAATACCATCCTGCAAGGGTGTGTTCATACACTACCACCAAAGGCAACTTAAGAGTTATTAAAGTCATATTTCCAGGGATTTTTGAATAAAACAGTCTGCTAATATATTTCTTGGTGATTTGTAACTCACAACATCACAAGCCTCTCCCATCCTCCCATGTCATGGCATTGAAGTCCATGTTGGTGAGAGTAACCGTGAATAGACCATCCACCCTCTCTGCATTCACGTTCCCCTCTGTGCCCCGCGCGCCGTTGTTTGTCCTCCAGGAGTTGAGTGGTCGAATGGATTTGCAGAAACGCTGTAGGTAGTAAGAAGCAGACAACGTGAGTTGTAAACCATTTGACCATTAAAATGTGGCAATCCTACTTATGATACTGACTTCTTTCAACGTTCCAGTCTCCTTATAGATAGCTACGATGGCCCAGATCACAATCTGCATACAGCAGGTGGTACCCATACACACCCCCAATGCTTTCCCCCAGCGAGGGTACACATAGTCACCATAGTTGAGAGAGGTATTATACATTTCCATGAAGATGTAGGTCAGGATGAACTACAACCGCAACCAAACAAAGAATTTTTCAACTTAAAATAATTAGGAAACAGTATCCCAACTGATTTCTTCAGAGAGAAATTCAAGGCCAACATGCATGCAAAAAATACTTGTGTGTGTGTGTGTGTGTGTTCACTCACCAACAGAAGAAATGGAGTAAAGAATACCCAGCATGCTTTGAAGTAAAGCAAAACTTTGCTGCACCAAGGAGGACAGTGACGAATCATGTCGATGATGTCCTGGCAAAACTGGTTAACCCCTGATAAAAAAAAAAAAAAAAAAAAAAACAGTTATATTGATCAAACGTTTCTACAACGAACACAACTTGTAGGTGGAGAAGCAAGCTGAGCTACCATAGAAGAAGGAGACGCCAGTGCACATGAAGAAGGTGATGATGATGAGGCCGAAACTAGTGCTGAAGGAGTCGATTAAAGTGACCCAGTAAATGCCCCCCTGTGAAGATGATAAATGCAGACAGCAGTTGCATGAGTTTATCTCATCGCATCTTTTGAAGCCTTAAATAAATACAAATTCATAACCTACATCAGTGACTAACAGAAGACCCATCAAGTAGAAGCAAAAACAGAGCCCAGCTAGAAACAAGGACTTGTGCTTGGCGTTCCTACGCAGTTGTGGAAACTCATCTAACACAGCGGTGGTTATTCCCTCAATGTTGCCAAACTGATGAGAGAGGATAATACAGCATGTGTAACAAAGTACAATGAGAAATAAATATCGGGAGGTGTTACGCAGTCTTACAAGTGTGTCGATCCCTAGCATAAAGAGCATCACGAAGAAGAGAACTGACCAGATCGCCGAACCTGGGAGTAGAGCAAGGGCCTCTGGGTAAGCTACAAAAGCTAGTCCTGGACCTGTGTTCAAGTAAAAAGAAAAAGTGATTACTGAAATGTCATTTGAATATTGTCAACTGTCAGAATGAAAAGGTGTCATTTAAAAATACTTGGCACAAATTAAAAAAGAGAGGCCGATTCTTTTCAAGTACTGCATTCCATGTTGCATTGTATAATACATTTGCATAACATAATATCCATCAACATAGGTATTCAATCCATTGAACTCAATTGCCTGTCTTACTCAACTGAGCTTTTCTGACATGAGCATTTCTAATATAGCACTAATTCACAAGGCAACTTCATTCTATGTTAACCCTTACCAGAAACCGCCACGTCTGCAACTGCCACCCCTCTCCTCCAAGCCATATGGCCCAAAACCGAGAATATAGCAAATCCTGCAAAAAAGCTGGAGAGGCAGTTTCCAGAGGTGATAATTATCGTGTCCCTAAAATCATAAGAACCAAGGTTTAGACCCCCGCCCTAAAAAAAACAACACAAAAACATAATTTCCATGTACATGCTGCTGTCACTCAGAAGTAACTCACCTGATGACATTGTTGTCAAACTTATTATAGGAGGCCATGGAAAGCACTCCTCCAACTCCAATGCCTAGTGAGTAGAAGATCTGTGAAGCCGCATCATTCCACACCTTTGAGCAGGTAAAAATACATTGGAGTTATTTTTTTAAATGCAACCTGCATCCGATCTCAGGCTGAAATCAGGACCTGTGCGTTGGTTATTCGTCTCCAGTCTGGTGTGAGGTAGAAAGCGATGCCCTGAAGAGAACCTTCCAGCGTAGCACCTCTGATGATCAAAACTATGAGTACAAAGTACGGGAATGTAGCTGTGACATAAACCACCTAAAAACAAAAGAGGGACAATCAATTAAATGGTGAAAAAAAAACATTCAAACAGGATGCATTTAGGGGAGAATTTGCAATTTAATGACCTTGCCAGCACTGTGGATGCCTTTGATCATACACAGGAAGACGATAATCCAGGCGGCGAGAAGGCACAAAGCCAGAGGCATACGAACGTGACCCGGGTCGTGGAGGCCCTCGCTGTTTACCACGCCCAGAACACGCTCACTAACAAATGAACATAAGAGGAAAGAAAAAAAATGCTTTATATAAAAGGAGGCAAGGCACTACCATACCCTGCTTAATTGTTGGCTGTCAATCAAATAAGTGTTTGAAGAAAGTAGTGAGTGAGGGCAGTTCATTATACACAATTAAAGACGATATAATTTGTGACCAATTTAGGAATCACAAAACAATGCTTTGATGTTAATTAAAAAAACGTGAGCTAGCAGCCAGACAGTTTTACAAAAGATGGCGGTAAGTCAGCTGTAATACAGAAGTAACCTTGATGAATTAGAAAACCAAACCTTAACAGAAAAAGCAACCAAACCAAAATAAAAACTATTATTCCGAGTGCAGCTATTGAAGAAGTTCCATGTGTCAAAACATTGGGAAAAATTTAGGGTAAGTGTACTGCTTCTACCTTCTAATGAAAGAAAATGAAATTCTCTCATAAAGCTGCTAACATCAAGATATGTGCAAATATTTATTTAAGACCAATGAATGAACAAATTGAGTGGAATTTGATAACACCTTTCGATAAGCTTCAAAAGGACATTAGTTTCTTCAAAGAAAAGCAAAGGTTATTATTCTTATCAAGAGTGAACTCTCGCTCAAGTGTATTCCCATGTTTGTATTTCAAACTTAGATACACACCACGAGTTCACTTACTTCCAAAAGATCTCTGAGGGACTACGGATTTCCCCGCTTGATCCATTGCAGATGGCGACATTGGCGACGGCGTCACATGACCAAGGCAGTGGGCTCTGGAATGAGCTCCCCAGGTAATAAAAAGTCCACGCTATAATCACATTGTAGTACAGAGACACCAACACGGCCACACAGAGCATCCCAATGCCGATACCTGCAAGACCAAACCAAAAATACATGCATGGGAATTGATTTTCTGCACATTTAGGGGACTAGCTGCCACGGAACAGGGGGGTCAAGACCTTTAAGCAGAGGGCAGCATTTCCATACGGTGATGGGGCCGGCCGCTCCGTATTGGCCGAGGCAAAGCTCCATGAGGAAGAGTGGAACACCAGTAACAAACAGCATGATGAAGTAAGGGATAAGAAATACACCTGGAAGTCAGTGACAACATAATATGCTCAGTCCAACAAGACCCATTGCATGTGATATATAGGACGAGACATGGTGGGTAAGGTTTGATTGGAGGGAAGTACACACTGATCCATGTAAACATGTTTGACTTTTCTTACCTCCTCCATTGCGATAGCAAAGGTAGGGAAATCGCCACACGTTGCCTAAACCTACGCAGTATCCCAGGCAAGAAAGTAGGAACTCGTACTTTCCACCCCAATGGCCCCTGGAGACGATATCATTTGGGACTGGACTTTGAGTTTGGGATTCGAGCTGTGGTGCGGCTGTGTGGCCATTTTGACAATGTCCATTCAATACATTTGAATTCTACAAGGAAATGACAAAAGAAATACTTCAAAATTAAGTTAACATGGAACATTTCCCAACAGTGTTGAACTCCTTGATTTGTAAACACAAATATTGGGTGAGCCATCACTACAGTATATACATGTATAGATAGATATATGAAGTATAAAAAACTAAATTATGATGATTTAAAATGATAAAATAATCAATCCCTTCACAGTAAAGATAAATTTTTGATAATGAGTCCATGCCAAAACGATGCCAATATTAATAAAGTCCAGAAATGCCATGTTTACAAATATTACATGACGCTCAACTGCGATAGTTCGTTTCTAAAGAGAAGTAGACATAGAAAGACATATTTGCAAGATGGTTTTATTTACAGGATCCAAAAAACACGACGGTACTAACAGAATAAGAATCCAATCGGAGGTTCGAACCCAGAATATCTCAAATGTGAGGCAGACCTGCTAACCACTCTCTATAACAAATAAACCATGGACCTGTCTTGCATTGTGAATGTGCATTCTGGGTAGTTTAGGAGAAAGAAACATGATCCCGTGTAAAACCTGGGCAACAAGTAGGAACGACGAGACAAAACAGTGAAAAAGCGCACAATAACGGAGCGTTCATTTATCGACCGAAACGCAACGGTTTTGCCTATTGCAAAAAGTGGAAGGACAGGTTTGGCAACTTCATATCTACTCATTCTTCACTCCGAAACTCCTGATTCGAACTAGTCAACAGGTTTCCGAAAACGCAAGTTGAACCTATAATTAGAGACAGGAATTGAAATTTTAAGCCTACCTGAGGGATGTTAAAACTGAGGCTTCCAAGTTCACCTTTGCGGCTGTCGTCCATCATCTCGAATTCTATCCACCTGCACGAATGCAATATTAGTGTTAGATTAATGGTTACATGGGATCCTGGAAAGTAATAAACCAGGCGCACTTTCGCATACTATATATACTGTAGGGTTAAATGATGCTTGGCAGTTTACTAGGACAAAGACACGGAAACTAGCCGGGGGCGGGGCTAAGGGAGGCAGGTGTGGAAGAGAAGCCACTCCTCCTTATTTGCTATGACGTCAGATTATCCTTTTTTTCTTAAATACATTTCTCAAACACACTTTATGAAGGTATTGTCTGATCTCATTTCATTTTTTGAATTGCTTTCTACTCACTAGGATCACGGGGGGTGCTGGAGCCTATCCCAGCTGGATTTGAACTCAGGGACCCAGAGCTGTGAGGCTTATGCACTAACCACTCATCCGGCAGGCCAACCTTGAAAGAACAGTCTGTACAAAATAAAAATAATTTCCTCTTTTATTGTATTTCATAAAACAATATTTATTTGACGAAAAATAACTTATAAAAGCAATCAAGGTTGTTGTTTTCAATTATGGCAAACAGGTTTATTTGAAAACAATTGTTCCAGCCACAAAATCCCTCCTGTTTGTGTTAAGGAATACAAAACTACTATTCTTTGAGGGTTTTTTATTGAACCTTTTCACTTGTCATCAGGAAGTCGCCAGCACTTTAAATCCGTGTAATCTTGTCGTGCTTTTCTAAATCCATCCAATCTGTTGCAGCTCTATAATTAACAGCCCTTCCAAAGAAATCAGGGTCAGTAGATTGAAGCTGTGGAGTGTGTTGCAGCTTTTTGACTCAACCTCACCATTTCTAAACGTAGCTCACTGTGGACACATTGTCTTCAAGAAATGGACATCCAAGACTCAAGAACTCTCGACTGGAGTCTGGAATTTGATCACGACCTGAGTTCAACGCAGGCTTTTTTCCAGGAGGATGAAATGTCAGATCTGCAACCCAGCGAAACTTCTCGGTCTTTTGCTAAAGAGGCGAGGATGAGACTTGATTATTTAAAGTTTGGATCTCATTCTCAAGTGCCTCCCAGTGTCGAGGATTCAAGGATACTAAATGACAAAAATGAAAATGACCCAGAAACAAATACTGTTTTTGATTTAGTGGAGATTCTTGAACTCAAGGATGAGGTTGAGGATGACGAGAGCTGGTAGGTACAATTCAAATGTCCTATTCTATTTTCTATTCTATCCAAATCTAAGCATAGAATGAAAGATTTTCAGTCATAGGTTTTTTCTTATTGAATGAGCTGATTTTTCCACAGGCTATACGAGTCTCCCAAAAGGCACATTATGTCAGCCAACCCTGAGTCGCCATTGAAATGGTGTCGCCGCATCCTAGATAATCCGAGTCCCGAAACAGAGGCATCGTGCCGTTTACTTTTGAACAAACTCAATCAAAGTAAGCAACACAAACAATGTTAAATCATACCCTATCAATGAATCATACTTATATCTATCTCTACAGAATCCAGAAATCCCTACAAAAGCGCCATTTGCAAATATCCAGCAGTGCAAAGTCACAGTGGCAGTACATCTGTGGACCCTTTCTTTGACGAAAGACCTGCCGATAGGAAACACGACTCCTCAAAAAGTTTTGGTAATGACACCTGAATTGCATAAATGATACCTATCACCGTCAATGACACTGAAATATAATCATTCACATATTTAATTAACAATACATTTTTTTAAACAGGCAACAACGGTCGGGCCTGTGAGTCGATAACTACCAACTACAAATTGCAGGACATTGCAGATGTTCACCTCATGGCCCGCATACAAGAGGACAGTAAGTCTAGCACGATATATTTCAATGAATATCAAACATTTGCATTGTGAGTCTACATGTTTTTCATCCTGCAGGTTTACGACAAGACTACATCACCATGCCTGCCCGAGTTACAGGGATAAAAAGTCCAGAGCCACAAGTGAGACTTTACACACATTTTTGATTCAGCCTAAAGGAAGTAGTATTCACGTTGACACGCTCATTTGTTGCCGAAGGTGAGACTTCGCCAGCAAGTCACCCAGTTCAAGTTGCTCAAAAGAGCCCAAAATGGAGGTAAGATTAACGTCTACATTGCATTTTCATGATCATGATACAATGTATGTTTATTATGAATATGATACACCTCACAGCCAGGGCAGAGTCCCCCTTACGGACCAGCCTTCGTTCCCTCCAGGCTCTTCGGAACAGCCGAAGTTTGGATCCAGAAAACTGCATGCTTGCTCATCAAACATCAAACACAGATCTTTCATCAGGTTTGGAGAAATAACCTCACAAACTAGAACCATCATAATTTTGTGCTCACCTATAACGTCTGGATTTTGATTTAGAACCGAAGGAAACCTTGCTACTATTAAATGTCCTAAAAACAAATCTACTTTTATATGCTCATACTAGACCATCAAACAAATATAACTGATAGTGTTTTCCATTTTTTAAAAGTAATTGTGTTTGCAATTTTGAAGTAACATGAACAATCTCCACTTCTTGCGAAAGCTTCCGCGAACTCCAGCGACTGGTCGCACTGGATGAAAGGCTCATCGGTCCACAAAACAAAGGAAGTGCAGAGGTCTCAGTCTCTTAGTCCTCGCAGAATACCTCAATGTGCCAAGAGATATCTGTCTGTTAACTCTTGTGTATATGCGTCACCCGAGAGGTCAACTTCTGCAGCTTGGGGAAGCAATGCGTCATCTGCGAGAAGGTGAATGAATGGCCATCGATGCCATTTTGTTGCTTATTTTTACATTCTGCGAAATTTGTTTGGTTCCACAGGCTTAGACTTTTGGCGACATATAGACACAAAACTAATACTGCTTTAATATTAGGAGATGGACGTAGTTATGTACAGTGGCGTGAATAAATTATGTTACTTAACATTCAGTGAATGGGAACTTGTTTGACTTCAATGTTTTGGTGACATGTAGACTGACATCCATACAAAAGAGCGTTTTGGCAACAACTGACTCCAGTTGCAGATAATATGCAAATTATTGTTATATTAAATTCCTTTTTTTTTCTTTGTCCTCTTTTTTTTCCTGTTGGAAGGTTCACTGGTTTGTAATTAAGTTTAGAGTGTGAACGGCTCTCACGTACACAAGAAATGTAAACGTGTTACGCCAGTTGAACAGCAAATCATACAAAATACATCAAACATCAATTCAATGTGACTTTAGCATCAGCAAGTTTGGAGGTTTATTAATGTCTTAGCAGCAGGTTTGAATGTAAAGTAACAAAGACATACACACTTAAGACCATCAATGAGGGAAACAAAGTTTGCATCTTTTTTTCTCTTCAGTCACAGTTTGTGCTGTCTCTTTTAGTCGTGTCGTTGAAAACATAGTGGAGGAAGAAGAAGAAGAAGAAGAAAAAAAACAAGTCCCTAGCGTGCTCAGTAAAAGATGTGGAGAGCATACATGAGTACATCCGCTTGAAAGTATGGTGGCTCCCGTGTCATTGAGTAAACGATTGTGGCTGTGACAAGATTGCAACGACAGCTTTTTTTCTTCCAGTTCAATTCGTTGCTCACCAGCCTTCTTTCGTGCTCTTTCATCGAACCGCAAGACATGGCACTTATGTTCAACGAGTGACAGAAAAATAACATTCACATCATAAAATACGCTCCCTCATATTTTCTTGTTTGAATCGTTGAAGGCTGCAAAAAAAAAAAAAAAAAAAAAACACAGCACGTTGTCACTACATTCCTCACGTGGGCAACCCGTTACTGCTAAATTGGAAAGTATCTTTTGGCGTTGACAAAAAAAAAAAAAGGAAGACTTTTTAAATGGTATTTATATACTAGTCAAGGTGCAACGATGAGAAATGTGATCTTGACATTTTACATAATGCCTCCATAGCTGCAGAGTAGATCACTTGTTTTCAGGAATCGATGCACGTTGTGTCAAAAATGGCCACATTGATATTCACATTTATGTTGTCGGACATGTAAAAGAAAGAAAAGAAAACACGTAGGCCGACAAACAGTATGTCGGCTGTGCTCACCGTCAATAATTTTGTTGATTTACATGTGTTGAGAATACATACATTTAACACACACCTCACAAACACACTAACAACTCAATCTGCTAGATGGTCTTATTTGGGCTGTTGGCCAATAGAGGAAAGGTACTAGGAATATAAAAATACAAGCATATTCATATTTCCTGTTGCTCTTCCCTGTTGAAAGTGGCTCATACAACTAGATATCGGTTTATTTATATGTATATGCTACATAATTCGTTAGTGGCTTCTAATTTGCATATTTTCCTTTAAATGTGATGTTTTTTTTGTACTTAAGTGGATTAATACAAATGTTTTACGTTTACCCTTTTCACTTCAATGTACTGTTTTATTAGCGCAGGGTTTATTGATATACATACAAAGATAAGTATATACAATTCATGATTTAGAACAGATTTTGCATTTGAACTTGCTATTAGAATTTGACAATCTGGACTGGAAAATAAAATATGCAACAGTAGACAGATCTTTTCTCTCACTTGATATTTTTTTTTGTCTTTTTACAATTCTTCAGACAGTGTGTTAAATTCTGTGGGGGAAAGTGAATTATAGAACAAAGATTTTGATAGGGGGGGGGGCACTTCCTCGTCATTCGTATATAGCAGATCAAGGAGGAGTCATTTACAACTTTGGATGGAAGACAACCCTACTTTTGTGAGTAGTGAACCGTGAGTGTAACATAGTTCTGCGCGCTAAATTATTGCAATTTCCCCAAATGATTTCAAGAACATAAAAAGTCAAACAAGTGCACTAAGAGGCTATTAGATATCATGCAGTGTTTAGATTTTGTGTACAAAGGCATCATGTCAAACAGTGTCATTGTGAGCATTTCTTTTGACAGCTCCCTCTTTTGATACGGATTTATTTTTTATTTTTAAAAAATAAGGATATTTAACGACATCCCAAAACAAAAACAAAAAACTAGGTGGATAACACCAGCATTCCATGAATACCATGTGGTGGGGATTACACGTCCTCAAGATTTAGTAGCTTTTAAATCATCTAAGGTGCATGACTGGGGATGAAAAAAAAAATCATACCAAATCACATTTGCAACTACTCGATATTTCATTCGATTTGGTCTCTCGCTACAAGAGAGGGTTAACTTAAAAAAGTATATTGCTTCAAAAGTTTTGAATGATTGTGAACATCTCATTCACCTCTTTTCCAGGTGCGTCTAGACCGACGGACAGACAGACATGGTATCGGTCACGGAAACATAGAAAGATGAATCCGAGAGATTAAACGATGACGACCACCACTTGGAAAGGTGGCCCCCCAACGCGAGCGCCGATGCGCCGCTTTGGGTGAAGTGGAGGTCGGCTGAGAGATGTGTTACAATAGTCCCGTCCGTCCGGCTCTGTAATGGAGGCTCTGAAAGCATGCGTCCCATTGGTACAACCGCCAACTGGTCAGTGGTCAAAACAGAACTCTTCATTTGCTCTTTCCGGAGGTGCTGGAGCCCCCCGCTCCACCCTCCAGCTTGTCGGCGATTTCGGACGTGTCTAACTTGTCGGAGCCGTCCCCTTTCTCGGACCTCTCCTTCTCGGATCTCTCCTCGCCGACCGGCTCCGATCGCTCCGACCTGGCGTCCGCGTCGCCCTCCGACCTTTCCTTCCTCTCGGAACGGTCGGGGTCCATTCCCGACGTGCCGGGCTTGTCCCATTTAACCAGGGACTCGTGCTCAGTTATGCAGGTGGTGATGTTGGATGTCCAAGCCTTTAGATCCTCCTGTGGGGAACAATGACGGCCAAATGGTTTGGTTTCTGCACAATTTTAGCTGTTGCTGATGGTCAAATGGAGATTTTCTAAGAATGACGTGCTTTTATACTTGACTGCATATTACCACTTACAAACACATGACCCTTTTACAGACATATTGACTTTTGATGCAGTTTTTTTCCAAGATATGCAAGGATAAAAGGTTCAGGAAATGAATGTTTTGCCACATTTTTTTATTCCAATAAAAATATTTTGTATTAAAGTGACCAGTGCAAAAAAATGCTCTGTTTAGAAATAGTACATGACATTTTGATACTATAATTAGTTTCTAAGTAGAAAAAGTCCCATTCATGGACATGTTTGTCTGTTGGTTTTATTTACTGCATCCGGAAAGTGGATAAATGGTCTTACCTCATCTTTTGCGTGGAATACTAATAAGCTATTCCCATCAATGATTCTGAGAGAAAGAAAAATAGTCATGGTCAGTTTCTAAAGCATACAAAAATTTCAAGTTGTCAGGATGCTTAAAAAAAAGCACATTTGGAATTGATCTTACTGAAGAATGAAGACATTTTTCTTCTTCTTGTATCCCATTGAAGGATCAAAAGTGTAGTTAGAAAGGTCGACAGATGGTTCCCCGTTGTATGTTGTGTTGTGGTTCCTGGCGTCCTTGTAGAAGGTCAGCTTGCCCTCTTTTAGCACACAATAGACGTTCACCCAGGATTTGCTGGAATTGGAATCATGCAACAAATCAGAGGAAAATATGTTTTAGAAATATTTCACACAGATTGCTAATCACTATCACTTGAAAATGCATGTTTCTACCTGGTGGGGCTTCGCTGCTGGGCTTCCAGATCAGATGTGGTGGCCTTTTTGCGATATAGGAATCCTTCGTTTTGTGCCGTGTGCGACGGCGGCTGTGGTGTGGTCGGAGCGCCGGTGGCCGGAGCCGATCGGGAGCGCCGACTTTCCTCTGGTTCTTTTGGCCGGGGCCTCCTCCTCGGTTTGGGTCGGTCTCGAGCCCGAGGCCGGCCGTCAAAGCGTGTCACCGGAGCCGAGAGGCTGCTGGGAGGTCGGTATGGCTCTCCTCTGGCCTGACAGGGCAGTTTTCAGAAAATGTCTCCTTTGAGGCTCGACGTGACACGCTGCATTCAAATCACTGTAAGAGACGACTTACATTTGCTGCTTCTCTCTCCTGGACTTGTTCTACTATCTCTGCCATTGTAGATCTCTTTTCCCTGCAATGATGGGAAAATGAAAGGCACAGAAACATTCCCTTGTATAAATGACAACTGTTCTGAGACAATTTGTCGGCCATGCCAAAAATGTTACTATGTTATGATGTTTTTTCTTGATTTTTGATCCATTTAAAAGAAAAAATGTGACATATACTCTAGTATGTGCATTCTTTAGGTGGCAATACTTACTATATGTGCAATTCCAAAAAAATATTGGTAAATAAACTAATTTGGGATCAACATTCAGAGTGTCTCATGTCTGCTGCTTTTATATTTAAAATGCGTTGGACATTCAAGCAGGGCTCAAGATCTGTCTGCCCATTCCCCTGATTAAATCCACCAAAATTGTTGCCAATAGGGAATATGGGCCTGTTTTTTTTTTTTTTTGATGGCAGAAATTGTCCATCTGCTAGCAGTACCCTGCAGGACACACTCTGGCTAGGTAATAATCCCAGGCTCTGCGTTGAGCAAACAACAACATTCTTAAATGGGTGTGGTGGAGCTTGCAATGGTATGAAAATAAAAAGGTATTTGTTTTGCATTCAGGTGCAGTCGCGTTGCCTGTGAAAATATTACATTGTCTGATAGGATCTATTTTGTGAAGTGAGAAGGAGGGTGGTTTTCGAATAATTCTTACCCCGAGCGTTTGTCAGAGCCCTCTTTACCCGAGCCCTCCAGGTCACTGGAATCCTGTCGTTGCAGCCTCTGTTTGCTACCTCCTTCCTGTTCGCTGGACGACTGCCTCTCCAGGCGTCTCCGGTACCGTTCCTGACGGACAATCATCGGCAGCTCGTTCAGCCTGGCCTGGATTTCCTGCTCGCTCGATGTTTGTCTGCCCAGTTTGTATTCCCTCTCTCTTCTGAGATGGTCCATTTGAGGGTCCGAGCGACTCCCACGGGGATCCCTCTGAAGACGACCGTGGAGGAGGTCCAGTCCCGACTCGGGTCCCGCCGTGTCCGCCATAGGAATATCGCCATACTGTTCTCGCTGTGCTCGACTGGCCTCTAGGAGAGGATTCACAGCCTTGTGGATATGATTGATCCCAGAATGCATGAAGTCGGCTTTCAAATGTTGCCAGGCGTACGCCATTTTCGGGTCCATGATGCCGCCGCTCGGCGCCAGGTAACCCGAACTTCCTAGACTTCCGCTGCTGTAATGATTTTGTGCCAGATAGCCCGAGCTACCCATTCCACCCCCACCGTGATAATTCTGAGCTAAATAGCCTGAACTTCCCAAATTTGGCTGCGGCGCCAAATATCCCGAACTCCCTAAATTGGGCTGTTGTCCCAAGTATCCGGAACTCCCCATATTTTGAGGCTGTGTCAAGTAACCAGAACTTCCCATATTTGGTTGTGTCAAATATCCAGAGCTTCCCATATTCTGGTGCTGAAGAAACCCCGGGTTTGCCATTACTCCGCTGCTTTGTTCCTGTGCCAGGTTCCCCGAACTTCCTAACCTGGCACTGGCTGCGTGTCTTTGCATGGCATATCCAGAGCCACCCACGCATCCCAAATTTAGTCCAAAGTAAGCAGAACTCTCAGCACCATCAGGTGTTTGATTGTTTAAGCCAGGGTATGTAGAACTGTCCTGTATTCCGCAGTTAGAAGCCAGCACTGAAAAAGCAGAGTCACTTCCACCCCCAATGGTCTGGTGGTTCATCCCAAGGTATGAAGGGCTCGCCATCTTCCCGCCGCACTGCTGCTCGAACCCATGGTAGCCCGATCCGTTCAGGATCGGGTTGTAGCCGGCTAGCGAGGTGGTCAATCTTTGTGTCGTGGGAGGGGTAGCCGGTTCTTGTAAAGGTGGGGGCTGGATTTGGGCATGCACCATCTGTCTCATGTAAGTCGGGGTGGAACTGAATGAGGGAACGCATGGAGTTAGACAAGATAGTGGGAACATCCTTCTGCTGAAAAGTGGCGTCTTTTTGTCTTCTTCCTTTTTCTTCTCAGCCTGAAAAAGGATGTCAGATTAGTATACTTGCAAGGGCAAAAGAAATCAAACAAAAAACATAAGCACAATACAATTGTAGTAAAAAATAAATAAATACATGACAAAAATATGGAGGAATATTTGCTCATTCCTTTTTCCAACTGCCACGGAAGAAGAAGCAATGAGTAAGATAAAGGATCACGAGACACCTTGAAATGGCACAAGGATGCAAAATGATGGAAGACACAGCCCGGCCGAGTCACTTCGATTGCCCGAGATTATTTTTTCTGTGTGTTGAAACCTTTTAGCTACAGTCAAGCTTACAGCGGAAAGCTGGCGGAGAGAGCTGAAGCGTTCTTTCCAGGTTACGGCAGCCTTGCGGAAGGCTTCGTGGCGAAGGATGAGCTGTTCGACCTCATCCGTTTGGGCCTGGCACTGTCCCACCTCTGGCTGCTTGGAGGTGATGGGAGGTTCCTTGGCCTTTAGCCAGGCTTCCGCTTTTACCGTCTCTTGGGCAAACTGGAACCTCTCGTGCTCTGTCGAGGACAAGCGCCCGTTAACAGATGCTGATTGAGACCGTTGTTCTCCATTTTACTTTTATATTAGACTAGGACTGGTGATTCCATATTTTATAGGGCTGCATTTTAATTTCCGTCCAGTGTTACATTCAGTTAAATTTATTGAACATAGCATTTTATCAAGAGGTAGGCTACTCACTGCTTTGTAACCGTTCCTGGTGTCTGTCCCATTTCTCAACAAGGTCCTTCTGCTTAGCCAGAAGGCTTTCCAATTTTTCTTTAATCTGGAGCCATGACACCCACCCCAAAAACCCCAATTGATTAATATCAATTTATCTTACTTGATACTTACATAATTAATAATAATACATTCATATTTTTCAAATTTAAGTAAGTAATCCAATGATTTTGCTTGCCCGACCTCGTCTGACGCAGAGTTGCCAGCAGCTATAAGGATCTTGCCGAGATCTGCACATTGTTGGATGGTTTTGCTGCGGCCGTCTATTTTGGCTTTGATCTCCTGGTGTTGTTTATTCATGACCTCCAATGCCTTCAAATCCCTAAAACCAGTGTATAATATTTTGAATTCCAGATTAGAGAAAGGAAATCATACAATTACTTGAGCTGCAGTAAAAATACAAACATATTGTGACAATACTCATTACGCATTAGGAAAAACTTTAGACACCACTTCTGTCATGACAGACCCCAATGTGGATTACAACTTGACAAAAATTAATCATGTTTGTAACATAATTTAGCAACTTTGGCTCCTCAGAAGCTGCTATATATCACAAAGGGTGACAATTGGAGTTGTGTAAATTGGCCTATGTTTCAATACAAGCAAAATGAAGAGTAAACACCAGCTCACCTTGGTTCGTCCCAACAAATCTGGCCCATGATGCCCTCCATCCACATGAGATTTTCCCGAACGACCGAGAAGAACTGCACCTTGTCCGTAACCGAGGTGACCTGGACACGGCTGGCCTCGCAAGAACTCAACAGCTCCTTCCAAGCCTCCATGACTTGGTGCTCTTTAACCATAATGGCCTCGGCCTTCTCCCCGGCATAAATGGTACGTAGCTGTGCGGCGTTCTCCTGTAGCTGGCGTACCTGAGAGTACACCAAATGTCTTCACTACTGAAAGAATGAATGATTTTAACATTATACTAGCACATACCTGTGTAACTAGGAGCTGAAGGGCATGCTCAAAAGAGTGCATTAGTCTCTGCAGGGTGGCTGGATTGGTGATGTTTGCTTGGCACGCCCTCACTTCAGGCAGCTGCTTGCTTTTTCCGGCGATCTGAGCCATGACCTGCGATGGCGACCAGAGTCACGATCACCAGTGATTTAGAAATAGGAGGCTTGTGAGTGATGTGCTTCAGAAATAGTAGCATTGTCTTAGGACAGTTTCCTTAAGAGGGACATTATGTCTGCCATCTAAGGCTACAACAATTAATTAAAACAAGTTGACAATTCATCCATGATCCATTGAATGGACCATTATTTTCATGAACTATTTGTTTTCTAGGGAGCTTTTTTTGCTTGCAAATGATCCAAAATATTATTTTCTGCAAATATTCTATTGTTATTTATTATAAAACATGCACACTAGGCTAGCTGGTGATTGGGAACGCACCTCTTTGCAGTCAGTGAAGAACTTGTGAAGCTGCTTAGATGCCTCCAGCATCTGTCTGCGAGTCTCTATCAACTCCAGGAGATCGGCCCAGGATTCATTCAGGCCATCTTTCCACTCGGCAACGGTGGCGGCGTCCGAATGACCGCAGTCGATCATTTCGTTCACCATTTTGTTTACCTGCTCCATCCGCTGCTGGCCAATGGTGCTCGTTTCGCTGGCAAATTTAATGAACTTGTCTTGTAGCATCTGGACAAAAAAAAAGTACATGTGTAACCTAACATTCCTGAGCTTGTTGTGGAATGATCCTAATTCTCACCGTAACATGCTCCAGGTCTTGGCCAAGATCGGTAGAACTCGCTACCGTCTCACGTTCAGTGATCCATTTCTCTAATTCCTCTACGTCCTTGTTGAGCTGATAAAGCCAGTACTGCTGCTCCAGCTTGATCTTTCGGTGCTCCACCATGTCTTTCAAAGACACATACAGTCTGTCTATGTGGGACTGCTGCTTAGTGATCTGCTCACTGAGGAAGAGAAAAAAATGATTTAAAAAAAACAAAGAAATGATACATAGTGTGTCACCTCTTCATGGATTTATTTATAGATGACATGCGGGTGACATCAACCCTTGCAGAATGAAAAAGGACAGGCACAAAGGCAAGAAAAGCAGACTTTTTATGTGGGTAGGTGAAGAGAAAGTCAAACGAATCGTGTCACACCTCTCCGGGTGTCCGAGCTCTAGCAACTGCTGGCATTGCTGGGACAGCATGCCTACAGTCTCCGCATATGTTTCTACTGTTTGCTCCAGAGACAAGTGCGTCTTCAACAGTTCCAGTGTGCTAGGCTCATCCTAGTAAGAAAAAAAAAGAGCAAAAGTGAGCATATGGCTCTACTCAAGTGTCAGCCTCCGACGGAAGCGCCTGTCCAAGTTGTCCCTACCGTGCCTTTTTCGTCATTGGCCTGCTGGAGCTTCTGAGTGGACAACCAGGACTCCACCTTGGCCGCTTCGCTGTAGTATTGTTGAGCCTGCAACGCAGCATCCAGCATGACCGATCTCCTTTCCAGCTCAAGTTGCAAAACCTCCCACAGCTGCCGAACGTGACCAGCCCCTTCACGGACAAATTCTACTTCGGGAGTGCGCAACGAGGCGATGATTCCAGCTCTGTCCAGAACCTCCTCGACGCGAGTCCGTCGCCCCGCTAGTTCTCGCTGGAGAGTCTGAGGAAGAAATATCAGGTGAGCCCGAAGCGGGCTTTTCGCTTCGAATTGACATCACGGATAACTCACCTGGTTCTTTTTGACATGCTGCTGTACACTGTGAAGATTATTTCCATATTCCTTACATGTTGCCAGGGGAAGCCTTTCTTGAATCCAGAGCTATAAAGTCATCACAATTGGTTATTGCACTTGACGACCTTGGTCACATATACTTACATATACATATTGGAACGCTAAGAAATATGTAAAGGTGAGAAGATGATGAGCTGACCATTTCATCCTCGAGGTCTTGAGCCACTTGATGCATCTCTTTTGAAGCCAGCAAGATGCGGCGTCTCTCCTTCAGAGGCTCGATGAGACGAACGATGCGGGTCTCAACCACGGCTGGCTGTTCACCGGCATCCTTGTCACTCGTGGTCGGACTTCGTTGGGGAAGGCAGACCCCCTGCAAGCCACCCAGTTCCTCCACATCCTTGTAAATGTCCCCAAACTGAGACTCCATAGCCTGCGCCGAGAGTATGCAATGACATTTTAGGGTAGGGCACAGTCATTTTGGTCAACTTTCATCGTTTTGCCAGTAAAAAAAAAATACTACACTTGATATGTCATTTAAAAGCTGTGAACATTGAGACAGAACAAATCACAAGTCAGGTCACTTATGCCCATTTGTTTTAACAACCAAAAGCCTAATAAGGGTCCATACAGTGCTACTATGTGATATTTTGTATACATTTATACATAAATTTAATGCTGCCATTTTTTTCCTTTCCTCACAAGATTTATTCCGTTCTGAAAATATTTCTGTTTGATTTAGCGTGGGCCATTTCTTCCTTTATACTTGCCTGGAATTTTTGGAGCTGCTCATTGAATGTGGGCAGATGATGTGCCTGTTCCAGTTGGGGGGGCTGCCGCTCTAAGTGGGAGAGCTGGTTGTCGAGATCTGAGTAGCTCTTCACCGCTGCTGGCTCGGGCTTGTTGTTCTCAAAGAGCTGGCGAGCCTTGGCCTTGGTGGTGGTCTCCAAGTCGGACCAACACTCCCTGATCTCCTCTAGCTTTTGCTGCACGACACTGCGCAACTCTGGCTTCTCCTGGATCAACCCCTGGCCTTCCTAAGGGAAGAAAAACAGAACTATGGGAAGAAGTGATCACACTAACACTACATGACAGAAGAGATGGACATAAATGATTGTATCAGTGCTATCAGTGATAGCCTTATTTAGTTGACAAACATGCATTAGGCGAGAGACTGTCATTTCTTGGCTGAGTGTCTTTGCTTCTTCCTTGTACACTCCATTAATGTCAGCTATAGCTCCAAGGGATGGATCATATGGGACGAGTCGCTGTCTCACTTAAGATAGGATATGGAGATGAAAAACACGACAGCCAGAATAAACATTTACCATATTTCTCGATATATTGGGTGTGAAAGGATGTTTTGTGTTTTTTTTGCATTACGTTGTCACTCAAACTTTCCTGGGTCATCATTTGCGTAGGAGCCTCACCTTGATCTACGCATATGTCATTGTTTGGACTGGGGAGAGAAAGTTGGCAGTGGATGTAATGTTAGATCTGTGGCCAAAAATAACATGGCATAAGATAGCTCAATGCCAAGGCAGCAACACATTGCTTGCTGAGAAGCAGAGAATGGGCCAAAGTTGGGCCTCGGGCTGACCTACAAATCGTGCATGGTATATTTGCTCTTGTACCTGTGTTTTTTCTTGCTTAGGGGTTCATTGTTCATCAGAGAGCTTGATAGATGTCATGCACAGAAGAAAATGCATGAGTGGATGATCATTTTCGGCTAATGTACCAAAAAAAGAGAGCATTTTTCTGTTTTTTAGTGTTTGTGTGTGTAAGAAAAAAAATATATATAATGGTTTCCCGAATTGGGAATGGAAGAATCAAAATATTTGACCTGCTGTTCTTTTATGAGTCTATTCCTAGGAGTCAGTAAGTAAAATAGGAGCTTTACGTCTGCTTCCTATACAGTGACTGCATTTTGCTTGTTGTTAAAATCATGAGCTAATACTGTATTATTGAGTGTGATGATTCCAAGGCCTCTGGACTTGGAAAACATACCCATTAATCTTGATAGAGTCATGCATATTATTTCATAGTGGCAACTGTTTATCTTTGCGAGAAAATGATGGTGCAGAAGCTCTGCAGAAAAGAATTCAAAGTAATTAAAAAAAGAAATGAAAAGAATTCAGGAAAAATAACCAAACACATTCCAAATTTGGCTATTTTATCGTATTATTTTGCTTTAGGGCCGGACTATCTTTTCTAATGCCTTCCACAGTGCAGTGCTATATTCCTCCTCTTGGCTCAGCCTATGTGTTCAACTTTTGCTTGTGCTGGGTCTCTCTCTCTTTCTCTCTCTCTCTCTCTCTCTCAGTCTCTCTCACATCCCTCAGCTTCATTCTCCCTCTCATAATGCAGAGCCAGCAGAAAGCCATCTCCCTTGGCTTTACTGACACATAGAGGCAGGCAAGAGGAGAAATCAGAGAGGGGGTGGTGGAAGAAAGGGAAGAGCAGCGGATGAGGAAAGACAGAGTACAAGAGGAAGGGAGGCAGGCCAAGCAAAGGTTCGTGGAACAGAATCTGGCTGGCTGTGGCTTTGCTGGGCCGTAGCTCAACCTTTATGCCAAGTTAGAGCCAGTCAACATCTTGCCAGGTGCAGTGACAGCTCACAATGTTGTTCTGGCCTCCACATTACATCATCGTACTGTACTAAACTGGGCAGACTTCTTGAATGCTGATCCAGCAATGGAATTGCAGTTATGTAAGACCACTTGCTTTCTGTTAAAAATATAAATCAATTTCAACTGAAGAGGCCACACTGTCAAAATCGGCATCATACATTTTTGGGTCTTATCAAAGCTATTTTAATGTGTTTATAGGTGTAGCCTCTTAATAAAACTATTATTCCAGCATCTGCATAACAGCACCAAATACATATCGGATATAAAGTATAAAGGCAGAATTTTTCAGCATTTCTACTGCTCTTCACTGAATCTGTAGCTCATCACAGCTCGAGCTAAAGACAACACATTGTTTAAATCAAAATGAGTGAGAATCCAATTCAAATAAGCTCCAAATAGTCTAATTTGTGAATTCTAGTACAAATATCAGCCAACTTTGATTCAAAGACAGAACAAAAAAGCACCATGCTTTCTGAAAACCAACAAATATTTATCTTAAATTCTACAGTAAGTATATAACTGCTCTGACGTAACACTACCACATCTTGTTGCAACAATGCTTCTTATTGTACTGATGAAGACCCAAGCTTTTGCTATATATATAAATACAGACAAAATGACACTCCGATTCACACCCACGGTGCAATTTAGAGTCCTCGGTTGACCCAAGACGAATGATTACCAAGAGAAGGCCCTAGAATGCTATGGGAGAAAATGCAAATTTTGTACCGAGATCTGTGATGATTCCCACAACCTCACACAGGATCATTGAACATTTTTGTATCGACATTGGCATCACATTTCCAGTATCCGGAATTGGAATTACACGCAGTATTGTATTGCTTTTTCTCATCATTGTTTAGCTAAAAGTACTACGATTTAAAAAAATATTGTAAGGACGTAAAAAAATAAATGGCATGACATTGATGAACTAATAAGATGAACTAATAAACACTTACTATCTATTTTGATGAATATGAAGCAGAAAACCAGCAAAGTGAAAGCTTAAATACTGTATTATCAATAGTTTTGAAGACACAATGTTCTATAATTGTGGAAGGTTTCTGACAGATTTAAGTTGCCAGTGATAATCACCAGCTCATTCAATAAGGCTACCAATTTACATTCCAGTTTAAACATAAAATGCTTTTCCTGTATAAACTGATCAAATTATTAATACAATGCATTAGGTACAGGAGTAATATGACTTGTCTTCAATAGCCAAGGATATTATTAGTTACACAACTATCTTATGAATATTTAATAGTGGAGACAGCAGTAAATTAATGTATAAAGATCATTACAGTCAATTGTATTTGTGCATTAAGTGAGCAGCAACTGATTTAATGACCTATATATATATATATATATATATATATATACATATATATATATATATATATATATATATATATATATATATATATATATATATATATATATATATATATATATATATATATATATATATATATATATATATATATATATATATATATATAACAAGACATCAAATAAGAGTAGGCTATCATTTCTTATCTGATTTCAGTGTGAAGTACTTTTAGAAGGATTATTGAAAAT
Source organism: Stigmatopora nigra (assembly GCF_051989575.1). Taxonomy (NCBI): domain Eukaryota; kingdom Metazoa; phylum Chordata; class Actinopteri; order Syngnathiformes; family Syngnathidae; genus Stigmatopora; species Stigmatopora nigra. The sequence goes on from NC_135526.1 coordinate 7,815,831, forward strand.
GAAGGATTTACTTTACTAAAGGCAATATCATTCATTCATTTTCTCAACTGCTTTATCCTTTACTAGGGTGGCGGGGGGTGCTGAAGTCTACCCCAGCTGACTTTGGGCCAGAGATGGGGGACACTCTGAATGGGTAGACAGCCGATTGCAGGACACGAGGACATGTACAACCATTTGCTCTCACACTCATACCTAGAGGAAATTTAGAGTGTCCAATCAGCCTACCCTGCAAGCTTTTGGAATGGGGGAGGAATCCAGAGTACCCAGAGAAAACCCACGCAAGCACAGAGAGAACATGGAAACTCCACATATGTGGACCGACCTGGATTTGAACCCAGTACCCCAGAGCTGTGAGGCCAACGCGCTAACCACTCAAGACACTGGACCGCCCGCTAATATCAAATTGAACATTAGACATCTGCAGCAAATATACAAACTAGAACATGGTCTTTCTGGATGAAAACAACATTGAGAGCACACCGGGCTAATTTCCATGTGAATAGCCCACCTGGGCTACAGCAAGGTAGAGGACAGGATCACATAAAAACAAAGTTAATTAGTAACGCAGGTTTTGCTTTCCAATCAACCTGCATGAAGTGTAAAATGAAAGAGAGACACGTTAATCGTAGAGTATGATCGGCAGTCCTCAAGACACCCCCAAAGCTAAATGATTGGCCGAGGAAATTGTAGTCTTTACATCGCTGCTAGGGAGGCAAAAGGGATCATGTCACTTGCGAATGTGCAAAGCACGCCGAGAATAACCTTGACAATGCTATCCAGGAAGCCTCCTTTGCCAAGTAATGAAAGAGCCATAAGCCAACGATGACAGCTCTCCCAATTTTCCCTAGCCGAGAAGACGACTCAGACATGATCACAGAGTAGCCCCCCGCTCCCTCTGACTCACCTGCTCTATCTACGTGACCTCTCAGTCTTGCATCGCATCCACTCACCTGTTCTATCTTGGCAAGCCATTCCTTGTTCCGGGCCAGTTCTGCCATGAAGGCCTGGTGCTTCAACCACTTCCTGTGTAGCTTTTGAGCCTCATCTCGCGCCGTGTCTCGGGCCATAAGCATCTTCTCTTCCGCCCGCTGTCCCAGTCACTCAGCTAGGGGAGACAAAAATAGCCACCATCAGGAGGCCAATGCCCGTGCCGGCCCTCTCCCACAGGACGTCCTGCTCGCTTGTACACGCCAGCCGCCCTCTGCAGGGGCCCGGATACCTGTGCTCTCACCGCCCACCCCTACCGGGATCTTTTTCTGAAGAAGAAGAAGAAGGAGGGGGGGATAAAAAAATCAAGATAAGCACCTCAGCAGTAGTCGCAATGGAAGCACTCGAGCCCTTGGTTCGGCTCGCCCCGGGTCCTCATGCCCTACCACTTGAGAGCTCTTGCGGTCCTGATGCTGCAGTGCCGGCTAGCCACCAAAGGCAAAAACAACCAGCAAAAAACAGGAAATGAGCCAAAGGCAATGTTGAGATGGAGCAAGGCGGGCGGGTGTCCGACAGATCTGGCAGGTGCCGAGGTATCTCCTAGCCTCCAATGTCAATTCAAATCCAGGAACGGGCCAGGACGTAGTTGTAGCATCGCCAGAGCAATCTCTCAGCCGGAGCCAACCCGATCATCCGGCGCACGCTAGTCCCGGTCGATCTATAGTCCTGGCTTGTGAAGCAGTAGACGGGAGGAGGATGAGGAGGAGGAGGAAGAAGAGTTGGAGTGGGAGGAGCAGGGAGAACGGGATGCGGAGGCAGTGCGGAGGAGGCCGCTTAACACAAGCGATCGGATCTTGAAACGCATCGTTACCGATGCCGACGTGAGACGCCACGCGACATTCTTGCCCGGCCGGGCTGGCCTTTCTCGTCCTGTCGAGCGGCTCGACCGCGTGCTGCTGCTGCTGCAGTCCTCGCCTCTCGGCTGCGCGTGCGTGCGTGAGTGTGTGAGTGTGTGTGTGTGTGTGTGTGTGTGTGCGCCTGCGCGCCTGTGCAATGGCAGTCAGCACTGCAGTGCCAGAGCAGAGAGAAGGAGACGGCAGGGACGGGCACATAGAGAGGATGCAAGAGTACATGGGAAGCAGGCGGCGAGAGGGCACGTCAAAGGGGGGAAAACGGGGGAAGAGGGCAAAGATGGCGGTGGGGCGCTGAGATACCGAATGGAAGAAAGAGCCTGCGTCATCCTTGGGTGTCACCAGGGACATTTCATTTCTCTGCACTAGAAATGACTGCACTCGGGAGCGCCGGCAGGATTTGGGATGGAGGAGGGGTCATTGTAAAGCGGTGAATGAGAGGGCTTGCGTGCAGCTGACTGAATTGGATCAGCACATCTTGGATGCTTTAACTCTTTCGCTGCCATTGACGCTGGAAGGGAATGACAAATCCATTTCAATTGGAAGGTGGGCATTGAGTGGCCCTGTTTGTCTGTGATTGACGACCAATACACTTTGATTGGAGGCAGGGTGGTTTTTGCAATGGGCAATGTGGGTGACTGCAGGGGTGCACGGGTACATTATTGTCACTCATTTCCACGAAAAGTTAGTGGAAGTCTAGTTTTATGTTCAACCCGATGTTCCAGAACCTAAAAAGGATGAAGTACATATGAAACATTTGCTACAGTATAAGCACTGACTTCAGATAATGGCAATTATCTAGACAATTTTATTATTTAAATTTATTCTGTTATACTTTTGTGACTCAGGGTTGGTGCATTATACATTTAATTTTGTCTCTTGGCATATTTTTACTCTACTATTGGGTCCATTTATTTTAATTTGGCTAAATTTATATGAACGATTACCTACATTTGTATTTCAGCATGTACTTGATAAACATTAATATTATTATATCTTGTGTTTGTAAATTGGGAATTTGAAGTGGGTTTAATAGAGGATCGTCCCAGGGCTGAAATTTAGCCAGGGTAGCCTCTGGATTACATTCATAGAGTCATTTGGCAATATGTTATAGTAGTTAATAGCATAGAATTTAAGGTCAGGTAATTCCAAGAACCTCTTGTGAACTACTATCACCATCTAGTGGAAGAAATGTGCACCTAATAGATTGTATTTGCTCACATTCTTGTAAACAAACTGATTTTGTATGTTGGTAAACAAAGAGAGAAAAGAGGGAATACTAATGATAGGTTGAATGAATATTTATGTATCATATATATGAAGCATTGCAACCTTCATATGGCTATTCTTACTAGAACGAAGAGAAGAGGCGAGACAGGTAAGGCAGGGTGAGTGCACAAGCAATATTAGCGATGCATTTTTAGGGGGAGTCTACTCCAAACATTATTTTCTTTGATTATATTTGGTTACAGGATGAATAAATCTACTCATTTTGTGTATCATTAAACATTTGAAGGGTGGAATGTAAAGTGTCCTGTCCAAGTTGACATGCATTGATTGAGACGATCCTAATAAGCAGTTCCGTTCCGTCAAGAATGGCCCCGGTAAGTTGCTAATACACCTGCAGTTAGGGGGCACCACTTTAAACACTATGGGAACTAACCAACACACTCTTAACCTTGACCATGAGTTCCGACACCGTCAATGGAGCCTTTAATGATAACTCAGTATAATGACTGACTTCTCTTTGGAGAAGAATGTCTAATGAACATACATGTTAGTGTTTAAAAACCTCTTCTTTGCTTCAGTTGGATGCAAAGTGTCAGAAAAAAAACAAGTAAACAATCCTTTTTGTGCAATAAATATACTTTTTTTTCATTCAAGACTCACATAGTGATTCTCCAGTTTAGTCCAGTCGTCTTAAATGGAATGATTCATATTAGGATTCGGGGCAGGGGAGGAAAGGTAGCCAAATTCCTTTGCTGGGAAAACGTGTCATGACATCAGCAGCCAAGATCTGCATGACATAAATCAACAAGACGGCATGTATTAATGTTCGACTTATGACTAAATTAAAGAGTGCGGCTTGTCACTGACCAAAAAATTTGTTTTTAATTGCATGGTCACCGTCTTACTTTTCTGAGAAGTGTCTCTCAAATCACTCATCAGTTATTTCTACATACAAAGATATAAAGCTCATCAATCACCATGCATGTATTATAATAATGTAACATCATTTTTACAGATTGCCTGGGACGACAACTTATATATGTTTTATTTTTTCCTCGCATTGACAGAAGTAGTGGTGTGCAGTCAGTTAAAGTGAATTGCACGTCTAATGGAGACTAACTAGTTAGTATTCAAACACTTTTTAAAACTCAATTATTTTTCTGACCAACCCTATTGAGGATAAAGCCCAAAAAATAATAGCAGAAATATTTCAAGCTGACCCTAGCAACCTTGTTTTTAATGCATCCATTGTAGAAAAAAAATTGGACAACCCTGTCATAGTGCCACCTTTTCCATTGATGGCATTTTATTGAGGTGAGAAAAATTCCTGCAATGGCCAAAACATGCATTAACATACCACTGAAAAAAAACAAGGTTATCGTCCCCCTACCTTACTCGCTTATTAGCCTTAACTACCCCTTTGGTAATATACATCTACGTTTGGCACACAGACCTCTAATAACAAACAGCTAACAACTGGTCATTACTGAGGCTTGAGCAGGAGATTTACAAATCTTTGTCGGAGCACCATTGGACAGGTTACATCCCTTCCTTGAAAATGGTTATTCCATCACCGGTGGAGGGAGAGCTGCGTGATAAAATCTTGTGATTTATTCCTGGCGGCTGATAATTACTGGTGTGTTGTCACCTGTCAAAAATGAATGGACAGGCAGAGTACAAGTCTGTAGTCTGCGCACTCTTTACAACGCTGCAATAAATCTGAAATGTTTGTGAGGCCATAAATCGCCAGTGGGTGATCAAGGATGTGCTCTCCATGGCGGCATGGGATCAACGTTTCAAAAATGTGTCGGAGATAAAAGGTACGCTGAAGATCAGCGGGTGATTTGAAAGTTTTGTTAAGTAAAGGTGTGGAGCTGACTGACTGGTTTACAATGTGTTGGAGTGGCCGAATGTTTGAAGGCAATCTAAAGACAAAATTGGAAAAAAAAAACATTCAATCGCAAATTATACTCTAGAAAAAAAAATTGTATTAAGTAACCCGATTTTTAAAGTGATTATAATTTAATACTATGGTTTGCTCTGTTGTTTTTAATGTATTGCTGTTTTTAAGTGTTTTATTTTTATCCCCCCAACCCAGAGATTTACTTCTCAGATATGAAATATGCTCAGAAAAACAAAGTATTCATATATTTAAAAAAAAAAAATTAAGACATTTGTGAGGTGGAGGGTTAAATGGCCATTATCAATTTCATTATATTTCGGAGTAAGGAGGTATTGGAAGATAGATTGCCCCAGCCGGCAGCAATAGCAAGTTCTAATTGTAAAGTATTTGGTCTTGTTTTTCCCTTCTTTGAAGTTTAGGCTTTGCTCTTGTCCCCGAGGTGCTGCCCAAGCCTGATTTATGAGGATGGTTTCCAGGGAAGCTACTCTAAATTACATAGCCCCTTAAACCAGGGCACAGAGAAGGTCAAGTCGTCAGTCGTGAGACATCTAATTGTAAGAAAAATTTAACCCGCGTTAGATAAGAAGTTTTCAAAACGCAGAAACAACGGGTACGCTCGGACCACTAGGCGATATTGCCAAAAAGTCGAAGGATTTCCAAGCATACTAGTACGTTTTGAATGCTAACAAGTGTTGAAACTTGTAAAGGATGTGAGGGAGAGTCAGAGGAGGTGACAGTGCCATTTGGCTGGAGGGTACTCATAAACACGGTGAGGGAGAGAGTGCACCATTCCTCACAGGTGACTGTATCATGTGACTTCAGGAGCTTTAAAAAGCAAGTCAACGCATCCTGTGGAAGCACAAGTGAGTACAAGGCATTGGTGGAAACTTGGGTGGGAGCAAAAAGTAAGCCGTGGCCCCGCACGTCGCGTGGCGTCCACTTTTTCACTCTCGCAACGCCAACGAAAGTCACAATGAGCTGCAGCAGCCTTGCCGAGTCAGAGTTTTCAGAGGAAGAGTCGGAGCTGTCCGCGCTCGTCCAAGGAAAGGACGAAGGTAGTCCACAGACATGCTTTCCAGACAGCGAGAGCTCAACCAGCAGCACCGGCGACCCGGAGGAGGGTCAAAGCAAAAAACGCAACAGGCCCGTTCGTTCCAAAGCCCGACGGGTGGCGGCCAACGTCCGCGAGCGGAAACGCATCCTGGACTACAACCAAGCCTTCAACGCTCTACGAGTGGCTCTGAATCACGACTTGAGTGGGAAACGGCTCTCTAAGATCGCCACCTTGCAAAGAGCCATCAATCGCATCTCTGCTCTTTCCGTGTTCCTCAGCGCAAACCCGGCCGGCAAGGCCTGCACGCACCGAGAGTGCCACGGGTCATCGGCGGCTTCTCACCTAGAGGTGAGCAAAGGTCATCTGGAATGTCAAAATTACCCTCCCTGGTACGCATCCTTCCCTCATCAACAGATGCGAGCAGAAGAGGCGCCTCCCGTGCACGGACGGCCAACGGATTCGCACGTCTATGTGGATAACGGCGCCTCGTCGTGCCCCCCTTCGCCACACTACCCTTGTTATCCCACAGAGGGACAGCTTTATGCCTCACGCAGCGGCCCGCGTGACCATCCACCCAGCCCAATGCGTTACTCTCAGGTGGCTGACGGCTCGGGGTACCAGTCTGCAAGGTTTGGATCCTGTAACCAAGGCTACATGGACACTTTTGTGGAAGCCTCTCCAGCCTGGCAGGTGAACTATTTTCAGAAGCATGAGCACAGCGGCCTTTATTCCGGCACAGACATACTTTAATAGGAAAGACCTCTGGGGAAGGGTCTGATGAATATTTTTGCTTGTTTCTAGTGATAATATCAATTGACTTTTATAATACACTCTAGGCCAATGGTGGCATTATCCATATTGGGAAAAAGGAAATTGTTTTTTGTTGTTGTTGATGAAATCTAAACATATGTTGATTGTTCATATTGTAAAATAATGCTTTACTCTGGAAAAATAGCCATTGTCAATGACTTTGCAGTGTAAAAAAGCTGAATGACTTAAATGTTGTAGCTTGATCTTTCCATTTTCATAAGAGATGCATAATTACCTATGTGCTTACTGTTGTGCAACAAAAAGTAAGTTATTCAATGTATTTTCTTCAAAAAAAGATATTTATTTTTACTTGGCATACTAGTCATGACTGTATATTTGCAAAGACATTTTTATACATTTCCTAATTAAATTGTCAAATGACATTATTCCCCTTACCCTTATTGGCTCGTTTTGACTTTTGATACACTGTTTTTAAAATATCTAAGTATGCACGTCCATGTGTGCAAGTACTGCATGTGCATTTATGTGTGAGTGCTTGTTAGAGTATAGCCTAAGGTCGACAACCTTTAGAATTCTGTGACTGTGATGACAGAGGTCCTCCACTCACTTGAAAAATGTCCCCGCAAGTCCATTCTTGTCATTTTTCCAGGCGACAAAACGTTGAAAAATGATCAACGCATGAAAAAAATCAAATCTCATTACGTCAATTCTTATCTTTGCTGATTTCAGTCAAAGCAACTCTTTCGAAAATCCTAAAATTCAGGGATTATGAGCATGAGTCGGTCAGCTGGTGGATCAAAAAAGGGACAAATTAAAAGCCATAGTGGCTTATGTTAGTAAACAAAAACCTTCCCTCCCTTGCCAAATAGCATGTCATGAAAAACAGCTCTAATATTACATTATTGGAGGGAGTTCACAGACAGATTTATGTGGGTTCAGGAAGGAAGACTGCGCCCCCTCATCAGTGTGGTGAAATCCCCTGTTGGAGCAGCACTGGCCCGAAGGTACAAATGCAAGTTTTTTTTTCTGTTTTCAAGATCCTAAAAGGTCTCTCAACAAAGGCCCTGGGGAGAAATGAAGCAGCAATCCTATTGGTGTGGCAATTACCAGTCCGGAAGGAAAGGGAATTTCGGACAAAGAGATCAACAGTCAGGTGGGAGTAAAATAAGAGAAAGAGGACATGTGAAAGAAGAGTAACGCCACTTCAGTTTTGGCATATTGTGAGCAGACGTGAATCAATGGAAAAGTTTGAGTCACCAGCGCGAGACGATGGCGGCTGACAGGCCTCAATGACAGCATGTCTTGATATACTCCTTTCTTGGCAGAACCTAGTATCAGGCACTATTTTTTTATATAATCCTGGGAGGGTATCTTGAATAGAAAATTAAGTGGTGTTTAAGAAAATAAATCTGGATGATTTGGATCAGTGTGACCTTGTTATCATTGTACATTCCTATATAGAAATAAATCCTAATCTCACCAAGTTATTCAATCAAGGGATTTCCTTATTTTAGGTTTTCTTTCCGCAAAAGCTCTGAAATGTGACATTTGAATTTAGGAAATGATTATATTGTTGACATCATTTGCATGAGTCCAATTTCAGAGAAAAATGACCTTAACATTATCCCTACTTTAGAACAGTGTTTGTCTACTCCACCTGCTGAGTTTGCAGACAATATTCTTGCAGGTTCATTTAATAATGCATGAGTCACCTGACAAATTACCTCACCGAACCCACCACCTCACCAAAAATGAATGGAGTGTGTTAGTAATGCACGTGTTTCTTAGACGGAAAAAAAAAAACAAGCTAACATGACAGAAATGATGCAAAGACTTCTGACTAAAAGTGCACGTTGATATATTATACATAATCCACACAAACTACAATATGATGTCATGATTTACTACAGTAGATGATCTAATGTAGAGAATTAAGAAAGAAATCAACCTCATTTTTTTACATTGGACTTTTCCCTTTATTGTTTCTAGTAGTCTTCAATCATGTGTCATTAATTTGTTTTTTCCCTTCTCAAGGAAGTGTTCAACATAATTTTATCATTTGTCATGGCAGTAGACTTGTTATTATGGAAAAGCCTCATCCCAGTAAATGTTAAAGTGGTGTCTCTGCCATTTTCCAACTAATGAAACAAGATGTAGCTTGTTTTATTGATGTTTGGAGCCAAAGAGGGGTGAGCAGTATCATGACTTAAACACGAGATGGAGACACTGGACTATAACCAGAATTCAGTTGCATTTACTCTCCAAAAAGGGGAAAATAATAATTTAATTTCCTAGTTGTTTCCACAGTCTTACAGTTTTACTTTAACAAAATAGGTGAACTTTGCTATCGGAGGGTCGAAGGCCACCACAAAGTATTTAAAGTAACAGTGCCTGACCTTTTATTGCGCTACGGTTGAAGCGAATGAATTTATATTATATTTTATAGGAAGACGGGTAATAAAGCGACCGCAGGGGGAAAAAAAAAGACTATTAGATAAGTTGGGAGGTTAATCATTCTGTGTGTGTGTGTGTGTGTGTGTGTGTGTGTGTGTGTGTGTGTGTGTGTGTGTTTTTACCCAAAACCTAAATAAATTAGGTTCGCATTTTAGAGATATAAGTACATGGAAAAAAATCATTATCAGCAATGTATTTTAAATAAACAAAAAATATAGTCTAGAATAAACCAAATGTCTGTCTTGCACTTTAATAAAACTGTCAGTGAATCCTCATTTTTGAAAAGCCATAATGAATTGTTTGTTGTGGCAATGCTGCTTTGTTTTTGTTATTTTAATTGGATTAGAATTGCTATTTATGTTTAGAATTGTAGAGTATTTTTTTTATTTATTTTTTTGCTGGGTACTGGTGCCCGTTCAATTAAATGAGCCATTTTACAGTGTAATTGAATTCTTTCTTCCAGTTAAGCCTTATTAAGTTCAATTCATTGTCATGCTTGGTAGCACCTCGACTTTAACGCCTGAAGAACAGCAGAGAGGCTCAATCACTTAATGGTAGTAAATTAGTTAGCAGAATGGCTCTAAATAATTGTTAGAAAGAAATTGTTCAATTCAAAGCCTATTTGTCAACCTGTACAAGATCCCATTCCGGGAATATAAAACAACACCTTGTTAAATCATTGGACAACTACTCACACTGATCAATTATTTACTTTTTTGCGAGTTCTTCCTTTAATTAGCCTATATTTTCAATTCAATACAGCTCCAAATAAATGTGAAATTAATAGGAAATATAATTAAACTTGAATGATCAGATTAATGAGGAATGTTTTTTTATGTCCTTAATCTCAGTTGCATCATAAACTACTATCTTTCTTTTTTTAGTTTGTCATACTAACTGTTTTGGTGAGTGGTTAGCAAGTCCGGCCGGCTCACAGTCCGAAAATCGAGGGTTCAATCCCTTTGGATGCTCCTGTCAGTCTCCCTATGCCCTGTGATTGGCTGACAAGCTACAGCACACCCGCGAACGACCCTAGTGAAGAGAAACAGCTCGGAAGACGAGGGAATAAATGAAGATGCAAAGCAGCAGACGTTTTTTTCACAACCCGGGTTATTAGATAAGTGTGGTTTCTCCTGGCAACCTAGATTTTTATACACTTTTGTACAATTGTATTTAAATATTCATCCCCTGGGTTTAATAGCTAAGCCGAAAGGAAAATTTCATCAAAGTTATGTCATTAGTCATAGATAAAGATACATTATATGTTAGGCTTACTTGTCCTCAAGGGTTTCGCTGTAGTTTCCTCTCATGGAGATTTTCTTTTTTTTCTTCCTTCAGTTTCACTGTGGCTTGTGATTTAACCAATTCTTCTTTGTTGTATTGGCAACTAGACAGATGAGGCAATGACTAAAATAGAACAAATAACAGGTATTCAAGCTTAACTGGTAAAAACTAAATGGATCCATATGTATATTGTATTTTGCTTTAAATTGATTACATATTTGGAAGTATGTTTTGCCACGTTCAATCCATTTTTTTGTCAATAAATTGATTATTTAAGCACACTTACTAAAACCAGACCTAAAATGAGACAATTGCCATTATTGATATTGAGAAATGGAAAGTCTGTATGGGGGGGGGCAGGGGGGGGGGGGGGGATAAGCATTAGACAAGTGTGCAGAGGCATCAAAGTGGCATCTGATAATTAATTAGTGCAGGGCAAAAAAAAACAGTTTTCGGACGGATTAAACACAACTTCCTCCAATCTGTTGTTTGTTATCCATTACTTCATCTCAAATATTAATATTTTAATTGTCGCTGTTGATTTGTTATTGCATGATGTCGCCCTAATCAGGTGTGCAGGGTTATTTTCTAATGCAAATATGATCCAATGCCTAGTGTAGCAAGCAGTTGGCTATCTGTTTTCATTTGCAGCTGCCTTTTCATGAGCATTGAATAACATTTGGAAGAGGCGAGTGTACTCTGCTTTGAATATCTTGCATACCTTTTAAAAGGGGGTGGCTCAAAATAGGGGCGTTATTCTAAAATAAGTACCAAAGGGGCTTCTGATCCTCCCCTTGAGTGCCCCATTAACTGAAAGACTTGTGTGCTGTTCCTAGCCATTACTACCATGTGCGTCATTACCCTTGTGTGAACTACAATTTTTCTGACTGCATGTTAAGTAGAAATAATGGTGCTTAGAGGACCCTCTATTCATGACAGCCTTCAGGATATTGCATTCATCTTTTTAAGAAGCACTGAATCCTAAAGCTCATGTAAAAGGTGTGAGTGCTTTAGAGTCATGGTTCTTCATAGCTACATAATGCAGCGGACAAAAATATCAATGCCACACTTATGTTTTGGCTTTCACTTTTGTGAGTTGAAATATTTTCTACACAAGCATTTCCTACAATTAATATTCACAAATCTGTCTTGTTAGTGTTTTTCCTATGTCAAAATAACCCACCACATTTCTCTGTTTACCTCTTTTTTAACATGTCCAGTTCATTTTAATGTGCCAAATGGGAGTTTGCTGTTGTTTATATTGTGTTTTTTTTTATTCAGAGAAGAACAAAGAACGAGAAGGAATACTAATACAAAAGCAAAAAGATGATTAAGTATAAAAAGTTTTCTTTTAAAATTGGCTGTTGAGATTACTTATTGGAATACCCAGCTGGAATACTGTCAATATCAAATTTATAATGACTACTAAAATAGTGGAGTCTTTACCTGCTCAATGTCGTTTGCTGTCATGCCGTGCTGCCACTTTCCACCAATACACACCTTTTTTTTATGCTACTTATTATCCGTAGCCTTGCTGTCTATCCATGCCAAGTAGGAAGACCTGAAAAAGAGAATGGGCAAATGTAAAAACAGGTGAGTGCAGAATACCACCAAAATATTAATTAGTCATCATTCTATAATGTGTAGTGATGCTTCCACAATTTTGAATTTTAAAACCAACAACACATAAATAAAGAACCATTATTTTTTTTAAAGGCACTCCATTTTCTCTCCCACATTCATGGAATCTAGCAGCTATTTCGGAGAAGTATTGCACACATTACATCTAACTGTTAAGTATTATTTCCTCTCTCTCTCTCTCTTTCTCCCTTGGAAATCAAAACAATTCCACCTCAGCTTTTGTGGTATTCAAGACAGCCATAAACAAAGGCTATACTGTATTGTCTTTGGTCTTCTATGCAATGAGAGAAAACAACACTTTTATCCTGTGAAAGAACAAGCTCTTGCTTTGCTGTTTTATACGGAAGACTTTTTGGCAAACCTCTTTTTTTTTTTAACTCTCCTCTAGATGCTCCATGAGTAATGTCTTGTTTCATTTCATTCCAGCATCAATCACACATCTTGTTGCTATCCAAAGGCACAAGCTTCAGACTGATTACCTTATAGGAGTTCAATGTAGTAATGCCAGAGTGGGGGGGACAAAGTAATATCTGAAATGATAGATGTCTGTAAAGACAACTATGACTAATTGGGAGCTTTTGGGGGAGTATCAATTAAAGTTAGAGAATACAAAGAATACACTATGCTTATAGAAGAAAAAAAACAATCAAGGAAATCCAATTGCTTTGCTTCAATTGAATGACATTAAAAACATTGCAAATGGCGTCGGAGTGAATGCAAATAAATCAAAACTAAATGATTTTCATTTCACTCTTACTAGTCAAGAAAACCATAAAATCTTCCATAGAGTAATGAAAACACAAGTTTTATGTGACTTTACTGAGAATAAAATACAAGGACATACCAGTCAAGTGTGTATTTGTGTGCCTCATGAACTTGCATTGATAAAATTGCTGCTATGTATCAAGAGAACCGACTGACACATACTGGTGAGCCTTCAATTTATAAACATTTATTCTCCATCCAGTGTCAGACTCTTAACTTGCACACCAATTAAACAAAACACTGCAGGCCCAAAGCACATTGAAAATCAATTTGTTCAGTGACAGAGCCTGCCACCCATACCCCCCTCCCTTCGTTTTGTCCACCCATTTAACCGCATACTCTGTCATGGCTAGATAGAGCTGGGCGATCTGGTCAAATTAAGGATAACACTTTTCTTAAGATTGTTCAATCTCAAGTCTTAGTAAGGATTTTTCTTTTTTTCTATTGTTTTAAGTGGCCCTCCTATTAACCTGTCATCATCAACGGAGAGACAATGGAGGTTGATGACCCTTATAAATATCTGGGTGTGCACCTCTGCCATAAAGTGAACTGGTTTGAGCAGGTTTGGGCTTTGTATTTAAAAGAACAGAAGAAAAAAAACAGTTTTTTTGGGTCTTTTGATGGGTTTGATGTAATACGCTGTACATATTTTCTTGCTAGTTATTTATTTGGTGACAGTATGACCACAGTCAAACTGATCTGAGAGTGGGTGCTTGTATGAGGGAGGAAGGTGGGTTCCAGGGGGGCTGTTTCAGTGCAAAGGATACACACTCTAATGCAGGGCATCCTGGGAAATCCCAAGCATCCTCTGCATATCATTTTGGCAGTCCGGAAGCGTGCCCGCAGTGATCTCATCTCACTGCGCCGCAGGACACACCATTTTAAGAGGTTGTTCATCTTTGCAGCTCTCAAGATGCTTAACCCAAAAATCTGCAGGAACGAGTGAACAAATTCTTTAATAGGAGTACCTTATTATACTTTAATCTAGATTTTTTCTTTAATTCATGCGTTTAAGTTTGCTGCCGGTCACTATAAATTCTCCCTCTTCTATTTATATTTAACGGTAACTCATCTTGGATAAATTGGTGAAGAAAATACAACAGTTTGAAATGTAATCCGTTGGCAAGTTTCTCTGGCAACGACAAACAAATCACAGGATTGATTCGCCGGGAAGCCAAACACTCCCTGATGAATTCAAAGGCAAACCAATCACGGGATTGGTTCGCCGGGAGGCCAATCGTTACCTCATAAAAGTGTTGGAGGGCTGTGAAAGGGCCTGTGTAAACATTGAAAAGAAGTTGACTATTTTAAATCTTTTAGGGATAGAGGCCATGTTTCCATATGGCGAAAATGTTAATTTGGGTTTTTTTCTACTCTTACAAGTGCATTTTTAATCCAAAGCTTCCTCAAGTAAATGTAAAGTATGGCTAATGGTGCTCTAATGTGTTATGTTCCAATTGTAGCAGGTTAACATGATGTAGAAATGTTCCATGTGTCCTAACACAACATAAAGAAGTTAAAAAAGCTCCCTTGCCAATCGATTGGTAATCCAGCCAGCGTGTTGTGTTGCTGTTTGACTAAATATAGTAATCAAGAAATTCTACTGCAGCAGGCAGAAACCACTGTCATCATTTGAGAGGGAACGATAACACCTAGAATAAATAACATATGGTTCAAAACAGACACTCACAAAATCTGTGTAAGCGAGCAACACACTTCTTAAACCGCTAATAACGGGGAAAATAGTATTAGTATATACAGTAATCACTCAGGTTGCAAGGCAAAATAAAATGGCAGATGGAGTTCCAAAAACAGATACTTTGAGGGTGTTTATCAAATTATAAGTGAGAAATCTAGGGCAGAACGAGGGTTTAACAAGTTTAAATTGAGAAAAGCATTGGCTTTAGCATATTCATTGGCACAAATGTTGTATCTTGTTGTCTCTCCCTTGCAAATGGTTGTGCGTGTCTCAGCCTCAATGTGTGGTTTGTCCTTCCTGAATAGTCGAAAGCAAATTAGGTCAAATATTGTAATACCTCTCTTAAAACGTCACATGGGAGAGAGCATGAGCTAAGATTTCCCACAGTCCTTTTATCCTGACAAATGAAGTTTGAAGATGACCTTTAAGAGAGGCAGATGAAGCAAGCTTGTCCTGCTTTTGCATTGGCAGACTTTGCCCAAAGGATGAAGAGAAAAAAAAACATTTGGTGAATAGATCAGAGGGTCCTCTTTGTAAATTACAAGAGAGATAGAGCCTACAGCTAAACTAATCTTGAAATTTTAAATCCTCAACTTGTGTTTTAGGTCTTAAGAGTCACGGATAAGCCTTGATGTAATCGTTGCAACAGCGCTGTGGAGCAAGCAGTTTACTCGTCGTGTTCCAAAGAATATGGAAGCGGCCTCATTTTTTTTTACCCTCTTCCACTGCTTCTTGGCCAATGAACTGAAATGTCTTTTGGAGGAAAAAGCTGTGGTAGCTCAATAAAATTTCTGTGTTTCACAACGTGTACAAATAAATTAGTCAAGTCAAAATCAGGTTAGAGTCATTTGCATTTCCAACAGATAATCAATTGTCTAAAGAAAATGGAGTGTAGTAAAGACAAAATGATTCTTCTGGTCATGGAGTTGCTTTCAAAAGGTGAGGTCAACAGAAAGCGTGCAGGAGGGACGCTTTAATCACATCATGTCATCTTGCTCACTGACCAAAAGATTAAAATCAGTTTGTACAGCAATGCCGTAGGCCGCAGTCAAGCCCATAAATATTGGGACATTAAGAAAACGGTCATTTTGTTTGGGATTGAAACACAGCTGTGACAGAAAAAGGAAATTTGAGCCTCACAATATCTGTTCGGGATAATAAAATGTTCACCAGCCATCCAGGAAAAGCTTTTCTAACATTTATGCGTGATGTTTGTATGTTCTACTGGTGCATGTTGGTGTTGTCTTGAGGTTAATTGATGAATCCCAATGATGCGAATGTTGTTTTCTCTGTTGGTGCCCTCTATTGACTGAGCAAATCAGCTAGGGACACGCTCCAGTTAAGTTACCTCCAACTCCAATTAGGCTAGCAGTGCAAAGATTAGTGGGAAATGAAGCTGGCTCTTCTGATTTGGCCACATTGCATTTCAAGTTGATGCTATACAAGTTAACTGTTTTGTCTTACCTCTCTCACCAAATACAATTCATCTGTTAACTCTGGTGTCTCTAATAATACCTTGTTTTCCAGTCACTTTACCACTTTTAACACAATTCCCTATTTTACCAAGCAACACCCTGACATCATGAATTGATTAAGGGCAAGTTCTCACAAAACTGTGTAGTACGTGGGTTGCATATTTGGTCCAAGTGAAAGTTTTGACAAATACAATCGACACATAGAATGGCATCTTGCAGGATTTGAAATGAAATATGCAGGGGAGATAGCTGAGATGGATCTAAAGTCCAGAAAGTTTACCTCCAAAGTCATGTCGCAATTGATCAAAACATTGACTTGAGTCAACTTGAGAGCATGTTTGCATTGACTCAAGAGAGATGGGAGCTTTTTCCCAGCTAAATGTGGTTGAGAGGCAAGCTTCACCTTAAAATGCTTGGCAGGCAATCACAGGGTATCAGGACAAGCCAACTGTAAGCTATTTTGATCAAAGCAATAATCAGAAGCAACGTGGCCTTTAGTATCTCTACTGAGCGTCAATGTAGTGTTCTATATCTAGATAATATAGAGCATCACTAACAGATAAAATGTAAAATGAATCATGCTTACTTCATATATTTACATGGATTTAAATTCATTTACTAAGGGCATTTGAGTATATTCTACTTAAAACAAATGTTGTAAAATAGCCAACAATTATTCGCGGAAATAAAAATGGGTAGACTTTACCGTTTGGTGATTTTCTTGCTTCCAAGATAACAAATTTAGAGGCCCAGTATTTCAGAAAGTTTATTTTCGTTTTCTTGCAAAAGCACTTTAGTTGAGGTTGTAACAGAACAAATGAAAATGATTTATCCCCCCCCTCCCCCTCACTGTTTTTGATTGCGATCCCAGGCCACAAAAATGAGAGACTTGAGCAAAACTTGTCTTTTCTCCTGTTCCCACTCTCGTTCTCTAAACAAACCAACTGGTGGAGCCAGATGGCCACCCACACACTTTCCCGGCCACGCTTCTCAACTGCTTGTTTACATATTCATGAGTGTCTGTGCATTTCAAGCATTTGTCAACCTTATCTATAATACCCTGCGACAAAATTTGGTCTCATTTGTCCCCGTCAAAATCAGACTGATTTGACTCCGACTTTGCTTGACTTGATACCGCATGTAAAAATCCTTCAAGATAGAAAGCAAACTCCGAAAAAAAAGAGAAATGGGAGCTAACAATATAGCATAAGAGTGAGACACTAAGAAAAAAAATGTAATGCAACCGTGAAAGAGCAAAACATTTTGATCCCTGGAGAGTATCCTTGTGAAATTACTGTTTCCATGGCCAAATGGCTCTATTGGCTAGGATTCTGCCCATTTAATTTTTTTTAAATTTCAATTTGTAGTAATATCTTGCACAATTAGCCATAAACCCATCACAGTTTCAAAAGATTTATGTAGATTAATTGTATTCTGTGCATTTTAAGTGTTTATTGTCACTACCATGTGATGCAAGATTGCTCATTAGATAAAATTGAGTATTCAATCCGCACCGGGCTTTAATTGCTTTTTTTCGGGGTTATCACAATGAGCATAGTTGTTTAGTCATGGTGTGCTACACAAAAGCTATAAAAGTATATCGTTTCTTTTTTAATTTCGGCATCTAAAATGTTTGTGTAGAGGCAATTCTGGGCTTTTTGTTTGTTTGGAGTTGCAGCATAAATCAAGGGTTGAAATAAATCTACATGCATCCATCTATTATACTGCTTTTTTGAAAGCCCACACTGCTTTTGTCTGGGATGCAAATGTGAATTAACATACGTGCATTGGGTTTGGAGAGGAAAATGTAGGCTTGAAAAGAAATGGAGGTCTGGAGCCAAGGTCTTGCACTGTCAGCTCAGGAGGGAATGAGAGAAAGGTAGATTAAATAGAGCAGGAAATGAGCAAATGGCTGTTGGATAAGATTGTAAAAGGTCTATCGGGCAACCTGGCTAAGATACCATTGTAGTTGCACATGCTCAGAATAGGTGCACGATAAGGAGCCCATTTAGTTACGTGGGCATTCATTTCAAGATCATTGTGAGGCTACCTGCATACAGATTGGGATGACATCACATAAAAGCACTTACATTTTAGCAAGCACAGTTTTTTTTAAAGAAAAAAAATAGCAAAACAGTGTACTTTCCGTTTCACCATTGGTCAAAATCCTACAATTGTGAATGAGGTTTCTAGTTATACTTTTTTTTTTCTAAAGATTTTGTGGACTTTTGGGACCAAGTAAGCAGGAAAATATATTTTAACATTCCTGAAATGTATACAAAAAAAACCTATCAACTCTGAATGAAGTGTACTGCAGTGTACCAAGTAAAAATCGGAACATTACTAGAATACAGAGCGCGTTTTTGAAAGAGCTTTTGAGTCAAAAAACATTTATGACCAATAAGCAGAATTTTCAAAATCCAGCTTAGTTGATGTCTAAAGAAAAAGTGCAGCTCATGTGTAAAAGAGAGGCAAGCAAAAAAAAAAAAAAAAAAAGAAAGCTGCCATAGTGAAGTATAGTGCTGCAGAGAGACAGCCGCAAATGTTTCTGTCTTGTCTAGGGCAATCAATGTCTGTGAGTCTGCCGAGAAATGACAGAAAGAGGAAGAGCCCATATCCGGACAAATGATTGGCAGCTGCCGTATCCCACTTGTCAAATAGTCCAATATGACCTGTGATGACATTTCTACGACTTTCAAAACAATTGTATTATCAAAGACAGGAGATTTAATGACAAAATGAAGTAGCAAGAGAAGACACGAGAAGGACACGGTGAAGAAATATTCAAAGCAAATTGAACCATTTTCTTCTCTTCATGAGCAGGTTTATAAAAAAAAAATAAAACATTGACCACTCTTGTGTTTCTTTGGCTGCTTATTGCAAAGGACAAGGCTACTTCAGAGCTACTGTTAACTATGAAGGTAACCTGATGAGAAGACTTCAAATTTGACCTGAGAGGAATAAACCCTTCCACTGTCACCACTTTTTAAGGTTTTAGTTTTAAGTTCCCAGAATCGCGCCAACATTTCCAAACCCCCTTTGACACAGTACTCATAACACAGGCCATATTGTTTTTTGAAAGTCTCTTTTTTTTTCATTTTTAAAAGGTCATTCGGCCACAATGAGGCACTGATGCGCTTCAAACTCCTTCATTTGATACGTTCGCTGTCCATGGTGCTGAAAAAAAACTGTCAACTGGGTCACACGGGGTTGACTGACTAATGCATCGTCTGTGAGTCACATCTACCCTTTGTGTTTCTTTTAAAACACATTACAAACCTCACACAGAAGGATTTTCTGGATATGTAAGGAAAAAACTGAATAATGGCGAGACTCCCACTGTTACTACATGCATTAATAGTTCTAACCATCTTGTTTGTGATTGCCGTCTGACGGTTTAAAGCCTGGAGAATGCCCCCCTGATGAAACTCACTGCGCTGTCAGTAGTGTGTCAAGCTCTTTTACTGATATGACAGATCCAGTACTGTGCACAACACCCTGCGGACTACTGAACACGACTCACCCGTTTGCACGCTGAAGAAAGCGTGACGTGTGGACATCATCAATGCAAAAGAGGCTGACTCCCCCCCAACCCCCAACCCCCACCCCACAGACACAGTCCATTCTAGCACCGTGCAAACATCTCAGAGAGCGAGAGAGAGAGAAAGCGTGAGGGAGGCAGAGAGCCAGAGAAAGGAAAGGGGAGATTATATAAAAGAAGCTTTGGGTACGCAGGCAAGCTGAGGTGACCGGCGCGAGGCAGGACGGCCATCAACTGGGAAAGTGATCGCTGCTGTTTATGGATACGCACGCCCTATAAGGTAATCTTCATGATGAAACATTCTTTAAGGGAGAGAAACTGAAGCAGGAGGGGGGTAGTGGAAATTGCAGTCCTTGAATTCTTTAATAATGAGACATGTACACGGTTGCTTCATTGTATTTTGCGTTCTTCCAATACTGCTTGAATGAACTGGGTTTTACTACGGTTTGGTGTAGAGCAAATGTAGAGTAAAGCTAACTTGTTCGGCAAACTGTTGCTTCTGTCCTCGGGAGCACCGCACCCCTACTTTTTGTGGGTGCAGTATTTGCCTGGACAAGAGAATGGAAATGAAGGGGACTGTACGAAAACCTGTTCGGGCTGGACAAAAAAAAAAATAATAATCATGTCGGGACAAGAAGGCTATAAAGTGATCTGGATTTTTTTTCTGTAAAAAAACTAGTTAAGGGGCACCAATAATGTACTTTTCAGACATCTACATTTTAAAAGGCCATTTTCCTAAATCCCAATGGCAGAATTAGTGTTGTTGACATGCATGTGATCAGACAAGTCAATGGAAGATTTGCATTGAAAGATAATCCAGATTAAAAACAGTTTGAAATCTTGATGAAATAGCACGGCGTATTACCTTTTGGAGGGGAGAATGGGGTTTGTTGTCACATTTTTTTTAAAAATGTGATTCTCCATCCAAATGTTTTTCCTTTCTTTCTTCTGACTGGGCTCACCAACAGTAATACACACTTGTGCTTTCAATCCATCTGCATTTTTTTTATGCCTGCCTGTGTATGTGTGTGTGTGTGTGTCTTCCCCAAGGATCTTCCTGAGCCAATGACCAAAGACTGGGGTATTAAACCCCTCTCTGCTGACAAACATCCATTGTACCACCAGCACTGTTGGACTTTGTGCCAACGGAGGACCGGAACTAAATGTCCACGACATTGCCAAAAGCTGTGGCTCCTGCCAAGATTATGAAGTTGTAAGTAGGTTAATAGATCTGCCATTCTCCCAGCTAATCCGTGAAATGGCCCTCCTCTTTGACGAAAGACTGTAAACGGAGTAAGCATGACGGTGGCGCTCTCCAGGCTACGCTGCCCCTTGAAGCAGGCTCAGATGCTGCTGCTGTGCCTGGGCATCGCCTATTTGATGGCAGGGAGCATCTTGCTCATGCAGCGCTCCAACATCCGGGTGGCCCGGCCAAGCCTCCCGGCGCTCCCCCCCTCGTCGTCACTGGCGGCGCCTCCGACCACCCTCGGAACGGCCGGCACGAGCGTGAGGCTGCGTTCCAGATGG
Organism: Stigmatopora nigra; assembly: GCF_051989575.1. Taxonomy (NCBI): domain Eukaryota; kingdom Metazoa; phylum Chordata; class Actinopteri; order Syngnathiformes; family Syngnathidae; genus Stigmatopora; species Stigmatopora nigra. The sequence continues at coordinate 7,837,013 of NC_135526.1, forward strand.
GCGGCGGTACAGTCTGCATCTGGGGCTGAGATAGGGCGTCGTCGGCCCGCTTCCCAAAACCTGGGACTTCAACACCTGCATCGTCACTGGCTTCCTAGCATTGTAGCGGACAGTCCAGACAGTGTGACTCCTGTCCAAAAGAAGATTAGCCAGAAAGGTATTGAGCTGTCAATTGATTTATCTGTTCCACAACTACATATCTGTCTACCTAGTTACAAATAAACACATTTCCTAATACTTGACTGAAGCTAGACAAGTTGCTGGAAAGCAATTTCCCTGAGTTCATAGCCCAGCTTTGATAATACAAAAATATATACAAAGATAGCATGCCAACCGATGGGATTCACATCAAATAATTTTCAAATTTTCACCCCGTAATGCTCATTGTGGCTGACAGGGAAATACGCCATGAAGTGTAGACATCATATCATATCAATATTATGGTTTTAGAACCCAATCAGAACTTTATGGAACAAATATATCCAGATTTAGATACTATACACATACATTATACTGTTTAAACGTATTCAATTCCAACTGCAATATAATAACGTATCTTATCTATAATTAGATTTTATTAAAACTTATAAAACAGACAACTACATTTGTCTATATTGCACTTGAGTTCTTATACGATAATCGATTTATTAAAAAAAGTCAAATTTTACTGTATCTAAAAAAAATATTTTGGGCAAAACACAGAAATGCAACAAGTATCATTTAAAAAAAAACTTTCCAAACCGTTAAAAAATATTAGTATTATTGGGATATTGTGTGTTTGAGTGATTTAAATAAATCCTTGTTTAATTTAGTACCATTATTTATTTGACCATGTGTTGTTTGACTGCTAACTGTTTGACAAATGCACCAATCTGTTCGTCTCATAAATGTGCCATTGTGACTCAAATATTTAATCATCTAATAATAATTATGTGTAAATATTAACAGAAAGGGTTCTTTTGGCAAATTTGATACAATATGCACTTAAAAAATAAGGAAAATTAAATAAAATATGATTGAAAGGCAGTGTGGAAAGAGACAGGGGTTTTCCTGTTAAATAATATACGACGAAATAGCAAAATGACACGTTTTTGTAGAAAATGTTTTGGAAAGTGGAGTGTTAATGCACGGTTCTCACGCCAGACGTTCACAGCAGACTTCATATTTTATTAACGGGCTGATAATCGTGACCTGAGAACATTAAGAACATTTGGAAGACTTTTCAGATGAGTCTTCAAAATGTCATCACTGGATTTACACTTTATTTGTAATTGGCCCTCAAAAGTGCTCCAATGAAGAAGTCATTAAATTGAAATACTTTCTTGAAGTATCTTTAAATCTATCTTTTTTTTTTTTTTGCTTTGATTGCCTGGAAACATTTTGCTGAGATGACCAATATAATTGGATTACCTCCAGTGGAACATTAGTTCTGGTGGCTCATTCTTGAAAAGTATATCAGGAGAGCTCTTAATCCAATTGTATTTTTTCAAGAGAATACACAATTATCTGGTCACTGAGGAGGGATAGAGATGAAAAATGTTGCGGGCCAGAGCAGTTTTAATAACCGCCATCTGGCAAAGGTTCTTATAAAACAAGTAAAAGTCGAACAGCCTTTAATTACACAGATCCATTGTGGTTTGGAGGCAAAATTGCCTCAGGGATAAAAAGCAAGCCGCTGCTATTGATAGCACACATAAAAACAGAAGGCAATTTTTAGACAAGATGTATTCATTTACCATGGTAGAAGCCAAGTAGGAGTTCCTAAAAAAAAATTAAATAAAACAAAAACTGCAGATTGATCCTTTCATTTTTTAAAATCTCTTCTCAGAGGCTGAGGTGGGGTAACGTGGGTGCTCAATAATGTGCTACAAATGAGTCACACAAGAAAAACAGCATGGCTGAGGTTGTGTAATTATAGCAGGAAAACCCAATTTCTCATCTAACTCAGCAGGTAAATTGTCCCAATCTGATTCGCTCTCGTAATTTCCGAGATGTCCGGATTTTGTGTTTAGCTCTTGCAAAGCATTGAAAATCTCTTTCCTTGGCTCGCCATTTTTTTAGCCAAAAATCCCCCAAGTGGAGCCCTCCGAGGTGGATTAACTGTTGCTAAGCAAATGTTGATTCTTTTACAGCCATTACTACTAGGTACTAGGCACTAAACACTACTGATTCCATTTTTAGGTGGGGGTTTTATTGCACTTGTGTTAACAGGTAACACTGAAACAGCCATTGGTCACAAAATCGGGCACAAAACCAGACAATAAGAAAAATGAAAGAGCAGTAAAGGCGCCAAGGAAAACAATGTTGCATCTTAAAGGCTGGAATATCAGTATTTTTACAGGTTGAATTGGTGATTCAAACTTGCATGGGAGCCAATAGCGGAACGAATCAACCTCATTTATGATGCAAAATGATGTGTACTCAATTTACGAGCGGTAGTCGATGCACCTGCCAATGCTCCAAGAGGAGTACCGCTGTTTCAAATGCAATGGTATCCGAGGATAAGAGGATCGTTGCTTTGGCTTTCATGCTGGGATCAGGGACTTTGCAAAGTCTTTGATGGTTTCCTAGCAACCTCAATGCAACAAGACTGCGCGTCATATAAAGCTTTCTGTCAAGTAATCGCCACATGACCTCGTGTTAAAATAGAGTATATACCAAAAGATTTTAAAACATTTTAGAAGAGAAGAAAGCTTGTTTATTAAATTTCAATAAAGTGTCAATGAAGTGCTCACCTACAAAAGCCATCATTCTTCAGTCAATCATTGCATTTAGTACCTGTTACCTGTCACGCTAAATTCATTGTTCCACATATTCGCCATGCTTACATCACTCATATCAAACTGGCAAAATCCAATGAAGACCTTTTTCATGGGAGGAACCTTCACAAAATAAACGGCTGTTGATTGGCTCTTCTACTCACAAGCTCCCAAAATATTTTTCCCCATCAAATAACCTTCTTTACTTCTGTTTTAACAAGGAATCAAAGTGGATTTCGAACAAAACTTGAGACATTGACCAATCTCCCTTCCTCTTAATTGGCGGCCAATCTACATTGGGCAAAATCAACAACAAAAAAAGAGTTTAATAGTTTACCAAGCACACATTTTCTCCAGAAAATTGTGTTTTCTCGTGTTTAGTGCACTCTGACATCAATTTGAAGAACAGCCTTCCGTTGTGTTCTTTTTTTTGTGCTTTAGATAGTATCACAATTTGGAACTTTTTTTTTTTTTACATTAGTATGCACAGTGCATGAAAACCACCCTAAAAAACATATTTGTTTATCCAGTCATATCGAGATTATGCATTGAACAACAATGGCTAAAAATAATTTCTTGTTTCTGAAGCAAGGAACTCAATGCAAAAATGAATAAACATCATCACATAACACAAACAGAGGCGTGAATGAAGTACCTATGAAACCTTTTGGCTGAGTTTTAATAATATTCATTAACTTTTATTAAATCTCATCTATTCAATTTCCTGACGTACAAAAAGTGAGATTTATTTGCTCGCGGCTTCCTGGATAATTGGACTTTCAAGCGTGAGAATCTGACCCCGACTTGGGTCAGCGTAGCATGTAATGATACCTTTTCCGTTGCGGTTTGATGGCTCTTTGTGCATCAGTGATCAGGGGGAATATTGAAAAGTCAGTCATCAGCAGAGAAGGGCGTGTCAGTTGGTGCGTGCCCTTTTACTTGCTTAGGTCGTTAGTCTTCTTGGCGAGGAGAGTCATATCCAGCCATCTGTCTCGCCGTTTAAAAAGGCAGCATAGTGTCAGGCCCTAGCACAATCATTTTTATTCAGTCGCAAAGTTCCTTCTATTAAGCCCGGCTGCAAATGCCTTCCACTTCGTCTTGGTTTTGATTCAAGTGACTGTCGCCCGGGTCAGTGAGGTAACGTTCCAGCCTAGGTGGATGCGTCAAGATGCAAGACGTTTCCTACGACAGCATTTCTTTTCATTCTTGAATGCAGCAGCTGCTGGTGTTTTAGTTGTTGTTGTTGTTGTTGTTTTTTTCCCTGGAGAGGAATAGCCTAGATTCTGTCAGCAAAGTATGTGTAGTTAAGACTGTCTGTCTGTATTGCTTGGTTGGTTTAAAATTCTATTGTTCTGATGGACGGGTGAGTCAAAATCCTTTGTACAGGCTAGAGGGGGACGTTTCTAGCCAAAATGAATTTATGAATTTGGTGTAGGGAAGGCACCAGTGATTCCATGCTCTGGTGCTTTTCTCTCCATGCCGTCAAAGTAGTATTTTGCTGCCAAATGCCTTCTGTCTACATTTATCTTCTGCAACACCTTTTCGATTCAGTCTTTGGCCCTTGGCAGCAATTAGATTTTATGTTGGTTGTAAGGGAGAAAAAATAAAGCTCAACGGTCGTATCCTTGAGATCTTGAAAGCAAAAATGCCATGGAAAAGACTCTTGGGAGAAATTCGCAAATACATTCAAAAGTCAACACTGAATGTGTTCCAGTCACCTAAAGACAGAAGAGTATTTCTTCACAGGATATGAATGAGGTATAGTCTAAAAATATGACAGCGTCACACCAAAGGGGGTAGATATGAACCAAGAGTTCTGAAAAAGAGATCCTCACCCACACTTTGCACCACACAATGTCTGGAAAGAAAAGGGTGAAATCAAAGGCCAAATTTGGATGACATTTTCATTAGGAGCCTTCATCTTGTCATAATAGTAGTCTGTCACAGCCCATTATACAGTAGATTACATAATTATATGTGCCAGGGTTAATTATTTTGGGAGTCAATATATTCACCAGTGTAAAAATTAGGCCTCAAAAGAAGCTGAAATACAGCCTACATTCTGTTGCATTTCTCATCTTTAAGACTAGATGGAGCTAGTCACTTAAACAGTGCTGATTCATTATTGAAGGAAAAATGTAAGAAAATGTGAGTGTTTTGTTTTGCATAAAATTATCTTGGTTTAAATATATATTAATGTATATTACCTGAGATGGTTTCATCGTGATTAATCCCAAACAGCCCTTCTACTTCCAATTAATACTTTTGCAAAATGTTGATTATAAAATAAAATGTATATATATATATATATATATATATATATATATATATATATATATATATATATATATATATATATATATATATATATATATATATATATATATATATATATACACATATACATATACATATATATTTGAATATACATATATACTGGGATTTGACAAAGGGGCAGGCAGCGATCGATCTCATGATCAAGTTTAGTCTCCTTGACAGCAATAGACATTGTAGGAAGTAAACTTCCTACAGTGGATTGTTTAATATGGCTGTGATTGGCAGGCAGGCAACCAGCTCTGGGCGTAGGATGTCTGATGCCTATAATTAGCTGGGATTGGCTTCAACACTCCCATGAGGGAGGTGGCCTGGAAAACAAATGAATATTGTTTAAAAACAAAATCAAAATTTTTAATGGAATGGAATGATTATTTATTTATTTTCATCCTGGATATGGCAGTCCCACAAGGACTAACTGACTAGCCCAGGGGTCTGTTGTAAAAATAGCTCACCGGTGGTGGTATACTTTGAAATTTTCGAGGACTATCGATATTTGAAGTGACAATGTACTACTACAACAATCCCCATCTAAAAATGAAAAAGTATTGCATGTGATGGCATTACAACCCGAACACCATCATCTCTTTAATGGCCGAAAATATTTCTGCTCCATCTAGGGACTTACATGGGTTGCTTCCTGCACAACGCAAGCGAACGAGCCCTGGGAGGAATTATGCTTTATGACCTGCGGAAAATGACCAGCACGCTTTGTCAAGACACCTGCTCCGAAAGGTAATTTTTCCATGATCAAGCCCCAATGAGGGGACCACAGAAGCCCTGCTGTTTGAGTAAATGCTTTGGCTCTCAGTCTCCTTCATGAAAGCCTCCTGTGTGTTGAGCCAGTGGAGCGCCAGGTGGCTAGATGACAGTAAAAGATGAGGCGGGGTGAAAGAAGCAAATAGGAGGCCGGATCTGTTGCAAAAGTAAGAAAAGGGGGAAGGAACTGTGTGTATGTGCATGTGTGTGTGTGTTCCGATGCCCAATGTGAATTCACCAGTGTGCCGGAGCAACCACACCTCCAAAAAAAATGATATTAGGAGAATTCCTTTGCAGAAAAGCTGGTACATTTCTTCAAAGCAAAAATCAAGGCTTCCTAATACTTTAATACCTCCGATGCATACAGATTTACGTCTCACATCTAAAAACGGTGAAGCGCACCTCCACATCGCACTTTGGCCCTTCGCTCACCCCTGAAGAAATTCCGCTCGTTAACCGAGTGCGCCAATTACCGCAACTGGCAAAAAGTAAAAAGTCAAGGCAATTCACCAGCAAGCGTCCAAAGCAAATGGGTAAAGGTCAGTTTTGATTGGGTTTTTCTCTTGGCCTAAGAAGAGAAGCAGTGGGATGTGAAAACAACATTCGTGAACGGATAGTGAATCATTGGTAACTGGGGAAAAAAAACAATTGTTAGATGAGCACGTGAGGACGTGAACTACAGGTAACATTATTTCCTGCGGGTTTTAGGCAAAGAGATGTGAAATTAATGAAAAAATAGCATTAGGATAACCATCCTGCGCAATGTGGGTTGCTTGAGATGAACAAGTGGCTTTACTGAGGCGACTAACTGGGTTTATTTACTGTGTGTGTTGTCAGTGGGTACCAGTTTGCAGGGTTGGAGTATGGCGCTGAATGTCACTGCGGGAACAGGATCAGTAGCACGCAGGTTGGCGAGGAGGATTGTAGTCTGCCGTGCAGAGGGGAGAGGGGGTCTCCTTGTGGTGGCGTGGGACGCCTCTCCATTTACAAAGTGGAAGAGCGGATGCCCGGTCACCACAAATGTAAGTCAAGTGTCCTCAGAGAATTTGAAGGGAAGATTTCTCCTGTATTCGTAATAATGGCTGACGCAACACCAGTGGTGTTTTCTATGGGTGTATTCACAACAAGTTCCCTGTGATGATTCACAGTCCAGGGTTACATATGTATATGTATAACGTATATAGGATAGTGTCAATGATAACTTCTATTATTTTAAAACCCTAATGAAAATGTAAGACTTAATTTCTATGAAGTGCAATTTACGTATTTTTCTCCCTCTCTCTCATTTGACCACAGTCCAGAATGTTAACCAGCGAGGCTGCTTCAAGTTGGACAACGACACTATCAACACCTTTCCTATTTACTCATTTAAAATCAATCTAACAGCACCGTCCTGTATCGAGACTTGTACCGACAAGGTTTGAAAATATTTCTTCTTAATTAAGATGTTTAGCCTTGTATTGCAGAATTGGGGCTTGCACCCTTTTAACACAATGAATGAATTATACACAGCTTTTTTTTCAATATCCATGTCCTCATCCATCTTTGATTATTTGTCTGTATATAAAGACATTACACAATTAATGTTAGCTCCTAACCTAATGACGCTGTCAGCATGCTTGGTTTAACAGGTTTCATAACCGTGAAGCAACATTCTCTAAGAGGTGGGATGTCCAAGACCACATGGAGATAGCTACCAGGATTTTTGCATTAAATCAGCCTATAATGAAATAAATCTAATCTGTCATACTACAGGCATCTTTGTCTCTCCTAAAACTGAAATGGTTGATAAAATTATTACATGATTAACACAGCGTAGCGCATAAGCATGTCTGGAATTATGCAAAACTTTCTCTGAAGTTGTGTATATGGGTCATTCCAGTATTGGAGGACATTATATACATCCTACCCTTCAAATTTGAAATACAATTGTGTTTTCCCTACTTCATATGCAGGAATTAAGTGGCGTAAAAACCTTTTTGGCACGTTGAACTGAACTGAAATGAACCTAATGAATCACAAAATATAGTAACATTGGCACGTCTGGTGTGTAGGAGCTCCCGCTTGCCGTATTCAAGAAGCCACATTGTTTCTGTACTTGGACATCCTCTCTGTTCAGTCTTGACCAGAAGTCTGTTAGAGATCAGTGTGCGGAAAACACCAACACCACACCGGCGACAGCCGCAGAGGAGAACTACTATCGAGTCTATCACACACCTGTTCTTGGTGAGCTATTTCTTATAGTAGATCTCTGTGAGATGTTTTTTTTTTTTGTTAATATGGAAACCCATCAGTTTCTTCCCAGCATTATAATTTCAAGGGATTTGATACTAAATAGCATAAGTGTGCCAACTATGGCCAGTTTTTATTGGCCAGATCCAAATGATGAAATAATAATGTAATATGGCCCACAAAACAAGCTTAAATTTGGCCTACGTTCTGTTGCATTTCTCAGCTTTATCACTACATGTGGTTAATCACTTGATGCCTCTAAATCATTTATTATAAGAAAGTGTCAAATTTCCATATTTTGTCTACCATAAATTAATTTATATCAAAATGAAATTTAATTATTATTCTGTTTCTACATAATTGTTGTTTAATTCTTGCAGTAGAATACTCTATGTTTTATGGATGTTTCTGTTACCATATTTCTTAGGAATTGACTGTAATACATCTAACCAATAATGAAATAAGTCAACTACTCCTAAAAGCAACAACAACAAATTGCTCTTCTAGACTCCAGGTGCAAGGAGAGGATGTTTCTACCACAGCAATCCAGCTCTCTTGTGGCTCTCTCCAGTTTTCCCGGTGCCGGCAACACTTGGGTCCGACACTTGATTGAGCTCATGACGGGTTATTACACAGGCAGCTTCTATTTTGATGGCACTCTATACAGCAGAGGTGTGACTTGCGTGGTGTACTGCTTTTTTCTCCTTTTTTAAAACTTTTTTTTTCATCTGACAGGTTTCAAAGGGGAAAAAGACTTCTGGAGGAGCGGTCGCAACATTTGCGTAAAGACTCACGAGAGCGGAAAGAAAGAAATTGAGATGTTTGACTCGGCTATTCTACTGATTCGGAACCCCTATCGGTCCCTTATAGCTGAATTCAACCGAAAGTGTGCTGGGCATTTAGGACATGCATCAGAGGCTCAGTGGAAAAGCAAAGGTAACACAATGTCTTTGACATAGCAATGAAAAAAATGCAATCAAAGTGACTAGTATTACAATACTAATACCATAATGTCCTCTGTTGAACTGCATTGTTACAGAATGGCCAGACTTCGTCTCCAGTTATGCCCCCTGGTGGGCATCCCATGCATTAAATTGGTTGAAATTTGGACGTCAACTACAAGTAGTACATTATGAGGAGCTCCAGAGAGCTCTTCTCCCCCAACTACGGCTCATTGCCGCCTTCCTTAACATCACTGTGACCGAGGAGCGGTTGATTTGCGCACAGAGCAACCAAGACGGCTACTTCAAACGGCCGGGCCCCCAGCAGCCCTCCTTTGACCCATTCACCCCTCACATGAAGCAAATAATAGACACATTTATCCGTACTGTTGACACGGCACTGCAGAGTGGGAACTTCAGTGGTCTTCCAAAAGAATACCTACCCAGATGATGGCACGGAACGTTCATCCAATGAGACGATGAGACAGCCAAATGCACGCAACGGCTGATAAAAGTGGACTAACTGTTTGCCAAGCCAGATGTACAACGAATGCAACCGCACGGGAGATTAGATGAGAAAAAAAACATTTGCGCCCAGTTTAGGAAGAAGGCGGAAGCCTGTAATAAAAACCTCCAGATTGACTCTATTTCTCAGTTAAGAGCAGAAACTGAGAGAGGATTCGATGTAAGATTATCGAGTATCGTTTAAGACTGCAAAAAAAAAAAAAACATGACCGTACAAATTGAACATGGAAATAGTTTCTCAATTTAGCTGTTCTTTTAGTCTACACTCATGTTAATATAAACATATGACCACCTGCTGTATATGGATTTTTTTCATTAAATACATTTATATGAAATGGTATTTTGATGTGTTATGGCAGTTCAATGAAATGCTGTTATTTTCGGGGGGAGATTACGAGGTTGAACAAACGTTACAGGGTCAGTTGGACTGGAAACCAAAACAAAATTGACCTTTACCTGATCACAATTGAAACAAAAAGTCTAAATATGAATCATTTTACTAGACAAACATTAACTAATGCTATGGACTCCATTATGTATAACCAACTCAATTATTTGAGTGAACTTTCTCAGACACCCTCCCTCTATTCTTTTTTTTTTTTTTTTTTTTTTTTTAAAGAGAGTTGAAATGATGTTTAATCTCTGAACCATCATCCAACATTTGGGAAATGTCAAATGTGTCCACAAACTGGAAAGTTAATTGACAACTTTTTCCAATAACATTATAAAAAAAAAACAGGCAAAAGTGCTCCGTGAGTAAATTAAACCTGCAGGATTTGCCCTTTCCATCCGAATTTCATTAGCCAACAAATCCTACCAGTCGTGCTAAAAAGGTGACACATAAAATGTCAATTGTAAACAAATGCTTCATTTCCCCCCTCGACAGGTGTCACCACAATTGACTATCGAGTAAAACCTTGGGCTTAATCATTAAAAAGACGCACACTTGAGTCAAGATCATAGGCCTGTAGAGATATGGGCAAGTTATCGTAGAGTGTGAAGAAAATGAAGCTTTTACTAAGAACAGGGGCCACTCAAAGGTAATGGCAGTATTTCTAGACCACATCACCTGCAAGTGGAATTAACTTGAGACAGCTTTGACTTAATCATAGGGAGCTTTATACAGAGGGAAGAAGATGTGCACCTCAGGAGGGCATTTGCATGAAACTACCGCACTCAGCTGCAGTCACAAGACTGTCACATTTGCGTAGGTGCAGTCCTGCCGTCTGCTGCTGAAACTCTGCGGGTACCAAACATGTCACTCTAATGCTTACTGACAGCACGGAGGCCGTTTAAACAGGAAGCGGCCGTTTCTAAAAAAAAGAGCTATTTATGCGGGTGCTCACTTTTGTTTGTTGGAATCATTCATTTATGTAGGAATTGAGGGCAGAGGATGAATTGGATCCTCGCTGCCACCTCATTTGCATTGATATTCGCTAAAGCCAATTAAATTATTGATTGATAGCCATGGATATTCTTAAAATAGGTCATTTTATTGTCATTTATTGTTTATCATTTGATTTGACTCTCGTGTTTTGAAAATTCAATATAATGGTGCTAATCAACCTAATACTGTCTATAATTATTAGATCAATATAACACTAATTGTTCACTCTATCATTAATCTTTGTCTGTATTATTACTAATACCCATTTGTACACATGGTGTGATAATAAAAGCAAAATTGAATGATAGGGAAATACAAGAAAATAAGAGGATATTGGTAATGACAGTAAGATAATGAAAAGAATACAAAAATAATACAAAGGATACTCTGTGGTATTTAACTAGAGGTACTTAATAAAAAATATATATAGATAGATAGATAGATATAGATATATATCTATATATTCATATATTTAAATAGACAGCTGTTTTGTGTATTTTGGATGAATGAGAGGGTTGCATACAGATGGATGTGAAAATGCTTCAGAGGTTTTGCCATGTACCACTAGAAGGCACCAGAGGTCTTTCTAAACATGAAAAATGTGCACTTCACAACATCACTTTAATTTTATCCAATGCAATTTCGGGAAAAGGCAAAACATTGCATCTTGCCTTTAGTCTTCATAATAAACAAGTATTTTAGCAAATGCAAATATTGGATTTATTTAAATATAGGACGATTCCAAAAGATTTTTTTTTAAATGAATGACTGCAGTAAAGCACTGGTGAAAATTAAATTCTCTCTGTAGAGAAAATTTGGGTGTGCAGTGAAGGACAAAAACACCCGTGAACATCTGTTATATACAAGACAAAATATACATGTTTGCATATGGACTGCCATTGATGAGCCACCCAAACTTTGTTTGGCGTGTTTCAAGAAACATACCTGATGGATGACATACCTGACGACTACTATCACTCCATCGTTAACAGTGAAGCCAAAATGTTCCCACATTGTTGATTTTAAATAAAGCAATTCTCCATTTCTCCTTGTACATTCGCCAGAAACGTTCTCCCAGTAAAGACGTCATTTCTTCTTTGTCTGCAATGTATTTTTTTGGGGTTTTTTTTTTTGAGTAGGCGCACCACCTTTACTGCCCCCTGGATCGAAGAATAACTAGGTCAAACGTGAATTTTTAAATGTTATTTTGATTTTTCTTTTTTTCTTTAATGTATATTCATTTAGTTAGTTTATTTATTTGTTTTTAAGCAAACATATTTGCCATCCAATCGTGATGCCTGCACTGTCACAAATACAAATATGTTTTGACCTTTTTATAGCTTCTGATGATCATGACTTGTTTTTTTTCCCTTCTCGAAGGTATACTGCCACACTGGCATCTGGTTATCAGAACATTTCTATCTGGATGACTTCCGATTATATACTAAGATAGGCCATACTGCATTAGATGCTCAGATGTTCTGCACCAATCTCGAGGTCACCAGGCCTTTGTGACAAAAATGTTGACATGTTCCTTAAAAATAAAATGAGCTACTTCTAACCAATTGTAGATATTTTACTTTAGATTGTGGTTTAACCAACACCATCAAGATTTAAGGAATGACAACAAATGATGACAGTAATACAATTCAATTGTTGTGTGGCAATTTAGTGTGTTGTAAAAGAGGCTGAAATGTAATTACACTGCAAAAAAATGACAAGCAGGTGGCTGGTCCTGGAAATAATGTACACTTAAATTCATTTTGCATGCACAATGATACATATTTTTTGATGTTGGACTGAGCTAATGAGGAGAAGTTGCTGAGCTGATGAAAAAAAATGACTCAGAAATTCACATAAGCAATCATCTTTTACCTGAAGGTCATTTATACTCAATGTTCTGTCCTTTTAAATCTCTAAACGCGGCTGAACACACTTTTGTCATTTTCTTCTCATTTCCAGCCAGTTATCGACTAAATAAAAACTCACATTTCAATTTAGCACGAATATCCAATTTACATCCATGACAGCTTTTTTGTTTATACTTTTGCATGTGGCATGATACAAATGATTTAATTTGATCTTTCATTCAGTCAAATTGAAGCTTCAAGCTCAGACAGACAAAGAAGAAGGCTTGCAATTTTCCAGACTCATCACAAAAGCTATACAATTTGGAACAATCAGTTTAACAACAATTAGTCACGGCTAAGAGAAAGTATGTAATCCATTTATAGTGGCTGTCACAACATAGACCCCCCCCCCCCTTTACACCCTCAGATATATAATCTGATTTAAAGAATCAGACTGGTATGCTATCGCATTTGTACAGTTTTGTGTCTGCTCAAGGCGTAACGGACTATATTGCTTCTCCCAATCAGAACACCCACTACAGTACCTACCGTATTTTCCGGCCTATAAGTTGCATTTTACTCATAGTGTGGCTTGGCCTATGATTACTACTTAAGTTATATATTTTTTATTAGGTTGGAGTTATCAGAAAACCTGTTATGTTAATAGATGTCTCTTTAGCTTGTTGTTTTCTATTGTTACTTTAACATCATATTTTTTTTCTTGGTTTAGGATCAAACTAAAAAATTGCCCTCTAAAATATATGTGTCTAATAGTCTAGCGCGCAGGGGTGTCCAACTCAGTTTGGCCCACGGACCACATTCATGCCAAATAGATCTCAGCTGTCCCAATCTATTTCATTTTTGGCCAAAGAGTTGACTTACCTGCAGCCATTGGAATCAATAGCTTTATTGTTATTGTACAAGTACAACAGAATTTTGTATGTACAGCAAGAATCAGGTAGAAACAACATTACGAGCTGAATCGGACCTTGTAGCTGGCCGCTTCTGGCCCGCGGGCCCTACATATGACATTCCTACTCTAATGTTTTTTTTCCTCTTCCTTGTGTATTGTTTAAAATACAGTATATATTCCAGTACAAATATGCTGTTTTGACTCTGAGCAGAGGTTGCCAGACAGGCATCGTCTAGGCTGTGATCCCACATCATGGGGTTAACGGTGGAGCAAGGGAGGAGGCCGTGGGTTTTGTGAAACTTTTTGCCATGGAACATTCAAATGCTCTTTCTGTTGTCGGAGGCGGGGAGGCCCCCGCCCGTCACTTTCCCAGCAGCCCTTGGGCCGCTGACAGGGAGATGGATGATATCTGCAGCCTGGCCGCATTGCCTCCCTCACTGCACACACACACACACGTACAGACACATACACACACACACACACGCCTAGAATATATGAGTTCTCGTCTTTTATAGCTCACGCTGCCCTCGGCTACAAAGCTAATATACCACATATCGAGGGGAATGAAAGCCTTGCAACCGAGAACATTGTTTGGACAAAAAATTGGAGGATTCCTGCCTTGTTTGTTTGTTATAAAATACCACATTACATGTGTACACAAAGAAACAGAAAGCATATTTAAAAACTGTTTATTTAAGAAGAAAATCACATTTTGGAAGTGTATGCAAGGAGAAATACATTTGGAAAAAGCTTACCTATACTTCCAATATGACTCAGCATGCCACAGAAAAATAATGACATAGTTAAAAATTTATAATATGATTCAGTAAAAGCTGAGAGGGAACAACAGTATAAACACTAGTAGTATAGTAAAATAAACGGCTATAGATATAGATATAGACATAGATATGTGTTGTTTTATCTAAAAAAAAAGCTTTAAGCAACCTTCTTTTATATGAATCTCATTTATACTCCTGTTAAATAATACGTGTATCTTGATGTGAATGCAGTATTATCATTTTAAAGGAAGATATTTTTGTACAGCTCTTTTCTTAGATATCATTACAGTAGTACTCACATTTCCTTATATGGCAGTAGTCGTATTGTTACTGTATCCACCCTGTTGTCCTTTCCAGTGTAGTACACGCCAGCATCTCTCTACCGTTGTCCTTACCTGCTCTATTGATGTTTTGGCAGTTAGGCCCCCACCCAGCGGTTGGATCACCTTAGCAACAGCAGCTGCGTACTGATGTGGAGCTTGGAGGGGAGGGGAAGGGGAGAAGGGGGTGTTAGGAACATGGGTGGCGGTAGACTGTCTCTTCCACTTCACTTCAAACATGCCGCCTTTCTTTTTTCTTTTTCGTCCTCCTCATTCTGGAAGAAAGAAAGAAAAGATAGGCTGTGATGCACACAATATATAGAAAAGGGAAGAAATTTAAATGTGGGGGAGGGGGTTCGGATGTGTGAAAGGGAACATCTATCGCTGTTTTAAGCGACTGCTTTGGAGGGGAGGAGGGGGTCAGGTAGAAACTTCATCTGTTCTATTCATGTACACAGTGGGTACCTCAGCAGCTTCCAAATTATTCCATTCTAATTATCTCCTGCCGACTTTAAGCCGTCTGACTTTTAGTCACGTATTGGTGGAGAGAAAAAAAATCAAGAGGATCCGACAACGAAGAATCCTGTCTTTTTTGTGACCACAAAGTAACACCGACGACATTCAAAGATTTGTACTAGAAGTATGTAGCAAATATACATATTTTTTTTACTTTAATAACAAACAAGGCCCTTGCTTCTTAAAAAGGAAAAAAAAACCCTGCAAGGCCTTCCTCAAAAGGCATCAAGTTGCTAATAATATTTTTCAATAAATATTGTTTAGGGAGAAATTAGGACAATTATGCGGGATGAGATCGATACAAACTAATGAAAAATAGAGCATATAAGCAGGTTTGAATTTCCAGATTTAAAAGGCTTGAGAAGAATCTGCTTTGTTGGGTGATAACAATTAAAATAATAATAATTCAAAAAGAAATACAACTCCAATGCGGACACGCTTGAAAATAAAGTTAGAATGTCATGTTCATTTCCACCAAAACTGAAGTAAGTAAATAAAAGTATAAAGTCTTTCCCCCACTTAAGTATTTCCACTTAACTCAATAAATTAACGACTAGGAAAAGGAATGAAATAGACAACAGTATCTTCATTTGAAGGCATTGAAATATTTAGCAAATCGTACCAATGCTATAGGTCCCATTCAAATCTCATTTGCAGGTAAGTCAACCTCAAAGACAGAGGACAATTATCCCAGCCTGTTACAGTTCAATAATTCCATCAAGCCGCCAGCCAGATACCCCGTTTCCCTGGCAACACCTCTCAGGTAAATCACTGATGAGGGAGGCGAGAGAAAAGGCAGCCAAAATGACTCAGGAGGAGGTAAACAAATCTGCTTAAAAAAGCATCCAATCGCCTATTTGTAGGGGAAAGTCCTCAAATCTTAGCGTGTCCCTCAAACGTCCTTGCCATCCACCAGCACGTTTTGCACAGCACTCTGAGAAGACTAATGAACTTAATCACATGTACCATCACCCCCAGGGAAAGGGGAATCTTTGTCCTGCCAACACAATTAAGGGTGGCACTACGATTTATAATCTTGATTGGACGGCAAAGCAAATTGAATTGGCTTTAGTGCGGAATTTGGAAGAAAAGGATACACGCTTTGCCGCACAGGTGCGCCGTCATCATCAGCGTGTTCAGGTGGCTGTCTGGCCTCCTGCCGCAGTGTCTGGAAATTCAGACGCAGCCCCACCACCCCCATGGAAAATCTCCCCTTCTTCTTTTCTCCTTTTCCCATCCTGCTGCGATAAGAGAACCCACTAAACACAGGCAGCTTCACCAAAAACGCACAACTTAACAATTGAGGCTAAAATAGAGTGAGAGAGAAAGACAGAAAATATTTGCACTCAATTCTGGGAAAGAGGATCAAGGATTAACTGACTGTATTACTTTTATCAGGGACTAAAGGGGAAAGGCATATTGTGATGTGACCAACCAAGAACAAAGCAGCCTAATCCCAGCACACAATGGTCGCCTTTGGTTCATCTTCATCCGAGTCTGGAAGAATTCTGAAATATTTTTTAAAATATTTTGCTGTTTTTGCCACAAGCACATTATTTTGCTTTCAATTTTTCGTGCGTAGTTTTAGTAAACCTTGAGATTAATATTCAATGTATGATCTAACCCTCCTCCCTTTATGACATATAATATGCCAGTATTTTTTCATAAAAATGACTAATTTGTTTGATACATATTTTTTTTTATATTCAATGTATAAACTCAGCCTTCTCCCTTTTATGCCTTACAGTGAATTGGTATTTCGCTATCATAAAAACTAGTCATTTATTTAACACTCCAAAAACTTGTTCTTTTAATCATTTTTTTGTTTGTATTTTGAATAGAAATTATTATATTATTTTCCTTCACCTCATACTAATATTGTCATATAAGATTTAAAAAGGTCCCGTCATTTCAATGTGGCACAGTAATATTTCACTATAAATGATCATTCACCTTTGACATGAATCATTTATTAATTTTTTTGGTGCCTACTATAATTCCTACACACGTTTCCAAGAAATGTTGATGCAAACTATTGAGATTAGATGAATAAATTGTAATCCCAAATGTACAAACTGTAGTATGAAGCTATTTTTAAAGGGTCATATCGTGTCCAAAAAGATGAAAATTTCATTGGATACATGTCAGATTTGACTTCTTTGTTAACATTAGGGAGCTGCTGAGGATTTCATCAGAGGGCTGGGCACTGCCAGACTTGACTGCGTGTCAGACAGACACTAATAAAACTGTCTGGCTGTTTTGTGGGCACCAGCTCCACTCTGGCTGCGACGCGTCTGACTGCTCAGCACTTGTCGCACTGTGCCTGACTATTTGGTATTCATGGCGTCCCTTCAGCTGTTGCTGGGGGCTCTGGAGTACAGACCGTCGGATCGTTTGGCATCGGCGCCGCTCGCTGTGAAACCAAATGGGAGGTTGAGACGTTGAGGACAAAAAAAAAAAAAAAACATAATTAGACGGCGCGAGATTGGAGACAAAGAGATACAGGGAGGGGTATTAGAGATCAAATTGAAAAAGTGTTTGGTTGGCACTGCGTTTTGGATAAGAAATCAAAACTCGGGTAGTCTTCAAAACAGGATATCATGTAAAAGAGGAATTAGCGGACATATTTGGACAGTGGGGACTTTTTTTGACAGTATACTCATTTATTGTAATGGTACAGACTAGTATTTTTTCTATTAATGTACATTGTCATCTTCAATTTGACTTTGAGTTTCAATGTAGATGAATCCAATTTGCTAAAAGATATAAGCCAGCAATGGAAATCCAGTCTTATTATTTTAAAGAATGACCTAAATTGTCATTCATTGTTAAACGATACTTCGGTAACTTCTGATGGTACGAAAAAGCTCTACAGTTTGCTTATGTGTTTTGTCGTTTAGGAAGAATAAGGCTTCCAATAAATACTGTATGAACATTATTTTCCTTGACAGATTGGGGAAAACATTGTGCTTTATTATGGTGGAAATAGCAGCAGCAGATGGATCCTGTCGTACAAAAAAACAAATGGAGGTTAGTCCACATTATTGTGAGCTGTGGTGTCAGGGGTTTATCAGCATGAATGCAGGGTGTGGTGCTGCCCTCCCATTCCTGCTGTTCATTGCTCAGCAAAAATATCATGTGGAAAAATATTAGAAACAACGTGATGTTTTTTTTTAAACATAAAAAAACAGTGCCAATCAGCGAGACATGCACATTCCAATAGTAGAGGTCATCATCACATTTCTTGGCCCATTTGAGCACTGCCTGAAAGTCGATTGTGCCCTCCGCCCGCGTCCCAAGAGCCTAACCCGTGATTTTGTATCAGGAGAGCTCACAAGTTAGGGTCTCAGGGAGCAGGTGAAGTACGACAGAGTCTAGCAGGGACCTGAAATCTGCTTTGCGGCAGCAATGTTTCCCTTTTTTTTATTGACTACTGTGACCATTTGTGCCCATGACTTCAAAATATTTCCAAAACCCTGAATAACTTCATCCAAGGGGCTCAGTATGGCGCTTTGTATTGACAGAATGGATTCCTCATGCAAAATACAACAAAAGACGCAACAAAGAAAGACAAACAAGGAGAGAACAGAGACGACATGGCGCTATGACAAAATGATGCAACTAAGTCATACGGCAGAAGCTCAAATAAACGCACAAGCCTGCTCTGTGCTAACTAGCCTTTGTTTCGGGAAAGAAGAAAATGCCCTGCAGCCACGGGCTTTTTTTTTCCCGGAGCATCGGCTGATCGTCAGTCAACATTTCTCCCCACTAGGACTGCGGGGACTGGACCCGACTGATTGTCTTCTCCCCTCGGCTAATCGAGCCAGAGACATTTAGCAGCCTAAGCCCTCAAACAGATCTTTTATTTAAAGAAATCCTAATCAGGTATCAAGAATGACTCATAATATGAAAAAAACACAACT